>NW_017307255.1:619144-662772 GCF_000935625.1 Nanorana parkeri
AGCGCCAGCACCACGACGCAGAGCAGCAGCCGATGACAGGAGGAAGACTTCCGCGTCACGTGACGGCCCGCAAGCAGCAGCGGCGCTGTGTGCTAGATACCGGCTGCTGCTCTGTGTCGTGGTGCTGGCGCTGGGGGCCTTTGCCCTAGGCAAGGCAGCGACGCCGCCCTCACGAATCTGCCGCTCCAGGCAAACGCCTTGTTTGCCTGGCGGCAGATACGCCCCTGGGTGTCACTGGTCTTCAACGGTATGTGTGGCCCTCCTCACATTTCTTTTCAATCCATGGTCTTCTCCATTCAAGGTCTGTACCTTACTGCCCCTAAAGTAGTATTAAAGTCACATTTTTTTTTACATATATCTACTGCCAGCAAGCAGTGGATATATGCAAAAACATTATAAAAAATTAAAGAAGTTGCCAAACAGGTAAATACTTACCTCTGTCTCCTCCGCTTGCTGCTGGCTGTAGATCTGGAGCTTCTCGAGTGGCCGCGCAGGATAACGAGTGCGGGGGGCATCCGCAGTAGAGATCACCGGTGCATCACTAAGTCAGTGCATGCAGCCATGAGCGTGCACATCGCGCAGACACCGTGGGACATGAGGAGTCTGCGCTGGATCAGAGACCTGCACCAGTGCTGGAGGGACTGCTGGAAACAAGTGGAAGGAAGAAGATGTTTGGTGCAAGAGGCATGACTTAAAGTTACATTGATGTCACAAATATTCCCCCCCCACCATGCTGCTTTAAGGACTTAGCTTATATGATGCCTATTGATCTGATCATCTTCCTACTTCCAATTGTATTCAGCAGTTCCTCCAGAGCTGGTGCTGGGTCCCACGGTGTCCGAAGTGCAATGACACACAAAGGCGCCTCTCTATCCCGCACAGCCGCTCATACATGCAGAGCGGCGGGGGATGGAGCGGCGCTATCTGGAGGGGGGGGCATGAGGAAGCTTTCGGTCCTCTGCTTCCTCTCTGGGCCCCCCACCCCCAGACAGGCGGAACGCCAGGGCCCGGTAGCAATTGCGACCGTTGCGACCCTGGTAGTTCCGCCTGTGCTCCCGGCTGTGTGCATTCACCTCCACTGTGTCTCTCCTCTTCTCCCCAGTTGTAGGGAAGGGACTGATTACATAACTCCAGTTAACATCTGCCATTGTATGGTACATGTTTAGAAACAATCATGCCCTAAATAGTGCACTCTAACCAACACTTAGACATGACTTTATGGAAATTAAATAATGATAGCTGGACTACCTATAATTGTTTAAGTGCTGACAAATTCCCTCTACCCAGATGAAATAGCAGAAGTCACAGACAGATTCCTATGGCGATTAACTGTCTTTCTTAGGAGGTTCAATCATTGTTTCTTCACGGAACTGTCACTCTAAGCAGCCATAGTAAACTGATGGCTGATACAATGCTGCATTTTTAAAAACAAAAAGATGTCACATGATGCTTTAATTGCCTACTTCTAATAATATTATGGGCAATTCATCTTTAGCTTAAACATCACAATTGTTTTTATTGGGCCAGTGATGTAATGTAGCAATTTTCTGTTATGTCTTCCCACTCAGTACTGAACATCCAAAGAATCTAGAAATCAACAGAACTACATTACAGAAGAGGGAGTCATACTGCAGTCCTGGAATGCCAGCACTGTGCAGGTCATGCTCTGAATGGAACACTTTGTTACTTCAGCATGTTTAGAAATGATCTGCTGTATAGTTCAACAGACAGGATATAAACCTCATCATTCCGCCTTTAACATGAAATATGTAGTGCACAAATTTATAATTTTCTACTTTTTAATTTATTACAAGCCCTTTAGTGGACCTTGTGGAGTTCCTCTGAGTTTTAAACTCATAAAATGGGCCTCTGTAGGAAATGAGAACAAACCAAAATTGTAAGGTAGTGATTGCAACTGAGGGCTAACACCCAAGCCATAACATTCACTTGTGTATCAGAAATACTCATTATTGCATTCAATGATTTTTCAACATGTTGGAAAATATGTGTGATAGATCCTGATTGTCCCCTTTATGCTACAGGAGGGGTGTGAAATACAAACTTACGAAGGACCAGACCGAGGGTTGTGAACAAAATCAGGGGCCGGACATAACAAAAAAAAAAACCCGCTGCTTACTGTGGTACAAAGCTCGGGCCCTCTAATCATTATATGACATTCCTGGTGTCCTGTGTGTGAGGGCACTACAATGTCAGCAGTCCCTGTCCATTATTTGACACCCCTGTGTGTGAGGGTACATTAAATGGACAAGGACGGCTGACACATGTAGTGCCCTAATACACATTCAGTCCCGGATACACACAGCGGGACTTACCAGTAGCTGTTGAGACCAGAGGTAGAGGTAGAAACATGCTAGCAAGAAACCTGCGGCCCAGGAAGGAGATGCAGCCAAGGACAAACCTGTGGGCAAGAAGAAACCTTTTGCCCAGGAGGGACGTGTGACCGAGGAGAAATGTGGAGCTGTGGGGTACTCAGAGGGAGGTGCGGCGTCTTTACAGGCCGGCCAGCTGATTTGCCGCTTCATGCATGGGCTTGTTAGATTAAAAAACTTGCCAGTACACAGCGTGGGTCTGACAGGCCTGAGAAAATCTTGTGGCTGGCAGTTTCTGCCCCTGGGCCTTGTATTTGACATACAGTATGTCCTCTACAGAACGAAAAGAGAACATTCCCTTCACCATACCGGGTCTACATGGGTATTGCATGATGAGTCTTTGAGAATTAGCAGATCTCTCCATCCCTCTCAGTAAAAGATCTATTGTCTATTTGTTTTGTGTCCAGCTCTAGCATCTACTACAATGGCCCTGTTTTGCGAGAGCCTCGGTTGAGTTCTCTTTGTTTTAGAAACAAATTACCTTTCAAGAGTCATTGTCTTATAAACAGATAATTCTAACAAGCCATGAAACCTAATTTTAGGTCAGATCTAGTTTGATTACAAACACATGGGGTTCTTTCCTCCAGGGACTCAACAACATTCTCTACACACTATCATTCAGATAGTATGAATGCAGATTTTTAGTGTAGATGTTTATCAGCACCGGACAAAGGAGCTGAAGGTGACAGGTTGCAGGGTGGAAAGTGACCTTTAACCAATCCTTTTTCGGGAGTGCCAGTGAAGAATTAGGCCAGCCATACACTTTTAAAGAACAGACATGTGACACACTGCTTGGACCTACAAAATAAGGGAATACCTGCTTGTATTTTGCAAAATATCCATATGAAATAAATAGTAGCCATGTAACCCCGTGAAAAATGTTTTGTTTCATTCTGGATCGATTCAAACTTTTATTCCTTTTCGTGTTTCAGATTTTGGATCCGAAATTCAATTTGGTTCATTATTCGGTTTTTGTATAACACCAAATTTTCGTTTGGGACAGATCCACAGCAGGAAGTTACATTTAATGCAACCCCCAACAGCCAGCAGAAAACATCCGATTGACCAGAGAATAGTCACATGTCTGATTTAGTTTTGTTTGTAACAACATTTCTTTGCGCACAAATCCAAATGTTCCTTTAAACAGATGTGTTCGAATTAGAAAATTCGGATGCACCTGAATTTCTGAATTTAAGGAAATTCATACGAATACCCATTGGGAATTAAACAACATTTGCATGTCTAATACATAGAATGATTCAGAAAAAAAGGATTCAAGGGGTAAATTGCAATATATAGGGCCAGGCTACAGTTGCAGCTATTATACATAAATGTGTGTTCTGTGTGAATTAGAAACCTACCCATTGTTAACCCTAATTACTCTTATTAACCCCTTCATCACCTTCTTCCCTAAGCTTTATTTTTTTTGTTATTTTTGTATTCTTTTATTTATTTCTGTTCATAAGTAAACTTGAAAAAAAAGTACATTTGTTGGTTTTGTAGTATTACATTAAAAATGCTTTGCACCAGAAACATAATTTTAGTGTTTTTATAAAAGGGACAAATCACAGAATAAAATTTACCTTTGAATGAGTTATACGATACCTTGGTTCCCAGATGGAAGGATGGATTTTGATTATCATTATGTTAATTAAATTAATGAAACTCTGGTTCTGTTTCCCCCACTCTTATAATGACTAAATCACAATTATTTAACTGGGTCTCAATATCTTCCCCCATCCCATTTGGACCAAAATAATTTCTGCACTGGCCCAGTCAATATACATAGGGATGTATTAAGCTTAATTTTCTCTGGGTGGGGGAGTGTTTGTTCCCATGGCATATTTGCCTTGGGTTCCAAAAGACCTTTTCTTGGCAAAGTATCCAATTAGTATCCATCTTTCAGTGTCCGGGCTTCAGTAAAGTGATCTCTGACTAAATGCTATGGGTTACAGCACTTGGTGCATTGCTCCTTGCGTCATCTAATGCACCCACCCAGAGGACTTTTGGGTTCTTCTGGTGTGCTGTTTATTGCTTGCAAGTTAAAGGTCAGTGCATTTTAACACACCAAAGCTGCTTCTATCTATCCATCTATCAGGGGCGGACTGGGCCGGGGGGCAGGGTTGCAATTGCCCCCCGGGCCTCTCCACTGCCGTCACGAACGGCCCCCGTGACCACCGCTGTCACCTGCACCCGGACTTGAGGACCGAGCGGCCACCGATCACAGAGCCGCATTGGATGCGGGCCGGCCAGCCAGGTGCAGGTGGCAGAGAGGCGGCGAAGGGAGGGAGCCACTGCAGCTACGGCCACAGCCACAACCAGAGTCCATGGAGCCCCCCCACTGATCACCAGGTTTTACCATTACCATTTTGTTTTAAAAATTTTAAAACAAAATCCGTGGACATTTTATCCCCGGGATCATAAAATAAACTTTTTTTTTTCCAATACCTGATCCCTGGATCCACCAAAAGTGCTGCCTCCCGTCTCCCACGCTGTCAGAAGCTGCATTCAGCGTGTGCTGGTTACTACTTAAACCGGCGCGCTGTGTGCAGCTTCTGAGAAGATACGCTATTAGCGTAGCGGGAGCGATGCAAACTGCGCAGCCAGCTTCCTCGCTATGCTAATAATCATTGATTAATCAGCTTTTGATTAGTTGGCCCTGTTCACGACTCCACACACGCCGCACCTCCTCCCCGCCTCACGCTTGCCACTGCCAGACCCGCCCGCATCCGCGCTCCACACGCCGCACCTCCTCCCCGCCTCACGCTTGCCGATGCCAGACCCGCCAGCCCGTATCCACGCTCCACATGCCGCACCTCCTCCCCGCTCAAATCCACAATCGGCACAGGGACATGGGGAGAATAAGAAGTAAGGAGGAGCATGCGTGAGGGGATGACAGCCACCGACAGACAGACCCGATCTCAGAAGCAAGTTGCTAGAAGACTGCTCAGGTAAGCCTGCACTTTCCCCACACATGGTGCTCTATAATGTATTGCTGGGATAGTGGGATTTGTAGTCCTCTATACAGCGCAATGCAGAATACCACCAGCTATAGAGGAGTACAACAAATCCCAGCAATACATTATACATACAGTGTATAATGTATTGCTGGGATTTGTTGTACTCCTCTATAGCTGGTGGTATTCTGCATTGCGCTGTATAGAGGACTACAAATCCCAGCAATAATACATTATAAAGCGGAATACCACCAGCTATAGAGGAGTACAACAAATCCCAGCAATAGTACATTATATAGCGCAATGCAGAATACCACCAGCTATATTGTACTATTGCTTTGATTTGTTGTATTCCTCTATAGCTGGTGATAATATGTTGCGCTAGGTCATAATAAACTGGAAATCACCGCAAATTCTCCTCTATTCAAAAGTGATACGTGAATCAATTATTGAATATAATACAAATAAAGTTGAATAAAAACTAATGAATACATGAATATTTCCGTGAATATATAAATAAATGAATTATTCCGTAAATTATACTGTGTGTGATTAATTAATTCTTAGTGAGTGTAAAACTATTAAACTGGGTTGTACTATGGACTACAATCTCAGTACAAACTAGTGGTCCATCAGTGGAGCCATTTTTTTTTTAAATCCGATTAATCGAACTCAATAATCGGCTAACTAATTGATTTTGAAAATAATCGTTAGCTCCAGCTCTATATTAATGGTCACCCTACACCAGGGATCCCCCACTAGCCACCAGGGATCCCCCACTAACCACCAGGGATCCCCCACTAACCACCAGGGATCCCCCCACTAACCACCAGGGATCCTCCACTGGCCACCACAGAGCCCCCACTAACCACCAGTGAGCTACCACAGAGCCTTCACTAATTATTAGGGAGCCCCCAATGGCCACCATAGATCCCGCACTGACCAGCAGAGAGCCCACACTGACCACCTGACAGTCCGCATTGGCCACCTGTGAGCCTAATTAGGGAGCCACCTCTGCTGCACACACGCACCCGTGAAACTCTCTGGACCCCTGGTAAGAGCCCGTACAACCCTCCTGAGACCCTGGAGACATCAGGTGCAGAACCCAGAGCAACAGAGTATGTAGCTTCATATTATTCTGCATTGCTGTAATATGTAATGCTGGGATTTGTAGTCCTCTATAGCTGATGCTGTTCTGCATTGCTGTATAAAGGTATTGCTGGGAATTGTAGTTCTCTATAGCTGTTGGTAGTCATTATTGCTGGGATTTATAGTCCGCTATAGCTGATGGTATTCTGCATTGTTGTGTAATGTATTGCTTGGAATTGTAGTTCTCTATAGCCAATGCCATTCTACAATGTATATCTGAGATTAATAGCCCTCTGTAGCTGGTGGTATTATTCTACATTGTTGTTGTGCTGAGATTTGTAGTCCCTCTACAGCTTGGAGTTAGTGGCAGAAGTACCAGGGTCGCAGCAGTCGTACACGCGCACACCACTGACGAGGCATCCCTCCACTACCAGTGTGCTTTAATTTTCCTCAACCGATAAATTTCTGGACCGCGTCACTTCCAGGTGTGCATGTCATAAAGAAAGGGGGTCATGAAAACAGCTGATTAGGATGAATCGGCCCCACTGGAAGTGACACAGTTGAGAAAATGTATAGGATCGAGAAAAATGATAGAACACTGACTTTGAAACTATCCAGCCCCTCCCACTAACCTCCCACAGCTTACAGCCCAGAAGTATGAACAGCCAGCGGTGGTCTACAGTGGGTGTGAGTGCCTAAGTATTGGACATGGAGCAGAGTAAGGCCAGAACCATGTAGGTAGCCCAGTGGGAGGAGAGCACCATCCCCTAGCCAGTCGTCCCTTTCATGGACTTACTGGGAGTCCTCACATCACCCGACCATTCACACTACCGTTACATGGATGGCAAAAGTGGCAGACGGGCGGGGCAGAGGCAGAGCGGGAGGGGGGCCAAGGTGCTGCACCATGGGCCTCTGGGTTGTACAAGCCCCCTGGGCTAAAAGTTGCCAGTCAGCCCCTGCTATCTATCTATCTATCTATCTACCTACCTATCTCTATCTATCTATATACAGCCTTTTGCCTTGTCCCCTAAACGCTCTGTCGTAATTATTCAAATGTCTGCTGAAATAGATCCATTTTCTGATGGCATATACATTTCTTTCAGTTGGGGACTAGAGGTTAAATTAAAGAAAGCGTCCTTTGTATCCCTTCTGATATACATGATCTTAGCCCACAGTCTCCAGCAGGGATGAACAGCGAGTCTTAGGCATATTATCAAGTTGAAGACTGAGGGTTAAATCAAAGAAAGCATCTCTGGTATCCCTTTCAATATGCATACTCTCAACCCCCAGTCTCTTCTAGGAATGAACAGTTAACAGAAACATATTAAGAGCTTCCAGTGATGTCCTCCTAAAGTCAACAAGGAAATGTCCCCAGTCTAACGCTCATTCCCCTCACCTTAAGGACTTTCTGGTTAATCCTATAGCTGCCAGCTTCCCTGTTTTAAGTGTTAAAATAAAGAAATTATTTTTATAACATTAAAGATATTCTTTATTTTTAACTTGAAGGTACATTTTTTAAAGAACAATTTATTTGCATTTTTATGTATCCATTCCTAATAATTTTATCAAAGGGTCACTGCCAGAATACTTCTGCAAAGCGGAACTATGCACACCACCCCTTCAGTGATGTAATGTCCAGGAGCTCCCTTATTGGTGGTGCCTTCACCCAGTCTTATTCTAGGTTTGGAATCTTCGACCATCTTGACTGGCCAAGCTGGGATGACGTAACTCCTGCGCATGCATGGGACTTTATTCATGCTGGCAAATGGCAAAATTGTACACAGATTTCGTCTCTTCTGCAATAAAAAGCCTGGCTGTTTATAAATGTTGTGTGTGTGTTTGGGTTCACACCAGATGCAGTATGTTCCGGCCCGATTCTGGCCGGAACGCACTGCATCGCATTGCGGCCGGCTCACTTTTTTGTCGGGCAGGAGGGGGCGGCCGCAATGCGATCGGCCGCACGGGATCGCAAGGCACATTGTGCCTTGGTCCACTGCCATCCAAATGCTTCAATGGCCCGCCACTCCCCCTCCTGCCCCACAAAAAAGTGAGCCAGCCGCAATGCGATGCAGTGCGTTCCGGCCAGAATCGGACCGGAACACACTGCATCTGGTGTGAACCTAGCCTCAGTGTGTTCTTTGCTCAGACTAAGGTAGGCGTGAATCTGATCGGTGTCTTGGAGAAGCTGCTTAATACTGCATGTGACAGTAGGTAAGAAGTCCACAGATGTTTGCTGTGTTTCCTGTATGTGTCTGTGGTATTGTGTGGCAATCCCACTGTAGAATTGGGTGTTATGATCACCTGGGACTCTCAGCCAGAAGGGCTGAGACGTGTCAGGAAGCAAGGGTTTATCAGCATTCTGCTTTGGATCCTGGAACTGGGAGGTTTCATGGTGATTCAAGAGGGAAGATGAGATCCCCAGGCCTAGATCTAGGCTTTAGCAATGGCCAGCACCTGATAATTGCACAGGTGTGCACAGCCATTAAGAAAAGGATGCTGGCTAGGGGAATTAGCTCCTGCTGGGAAAGAGGAACAGACCGTGTTCAGGTGTCAGGGGAACGCCCCCAGAAGTCAGAGAGGAGTCAGGTGGTGAGTGTGCTGGAGGCACACTAAAACAGCCAGGGAGGCTGGGAGAGGACTGGTGAGGCTAGGAGAGCCGTGAGCCTGAGGGGCCACCGGTACAAGTGTGGGACAGCACTTCAAAGAGGACCAGTGGGTCAGAAGTGCCAATGTTTAAAGTGGAAGCCAGGAGGCTATTCTTGTGTTGCTTTAAAGCCTTTCATGAATGTTACACTGAACAACCCCTGCGTGGGTATCCAAGATGGATTTATGAACTTTGTGTTGAATAAAAGTGGGCTACCGAGCCATTAAACCGAAAATATTGCGGGTAGGCTGCATTCTTAAGCGCTCACCCTATGGGCTAATTGCCCCGAACATCACAGTGTCCCAAAGTTTGATTATTTTTTTTAGTTTGAACTGAGTGTCCCTCAACCCCTGCGCATAGATCCTTCTAAGAGCCAGCCCACTGCTTGCAATAGGCCTGAGGGCTCGATAGGAATACTGAGACAGAACATGTAATATTTTTAGGAAGTTATATACAGCCCTCTACTGGACCCTCCCACCAGCCATGATCGACCTGCATTGAATAGAGATGCACAGAGATTCAGTGATGACATTACTGGGTCTGAAATAAGGTATGTAATGAAAATGGAAAGGCTTTATTTATTCATTTCATTAGCATAATGATGAAGAGGGGGAGAAACCAGGAAAGGCAAGCCGCCTAAACTTCAGCACTATGTAAAGAAAGGTTGAAAGGCAAAACAAATGTAAAAATAAAGGCGATAAGATCGACAGACCTATTCATGTCATTTTATTGTTAGAGTTTCAGGCGTTTTCCATTTACAGATATTCAAAATGACAGAATATTGCACACAGAAAATGGGACATTAAGGAACAACAGAAGAAGAACAAATCAAAAAAGAAAATTTTCTGGGAAACAGGATTCTTAGTAACGCTGCGGAACATGAAAGAAAAAGAATGAAAAAGTTGGGGGTCTTATGTATACAACATCCAACGTAGAAAGAAGCTATCAGGAATACAGGTTGCAATTTTCAATACAATTAAGACATGTTCACTTTTTTATATATTTTGTAAAATAGTTATTCTTTTGTTTCACCTATTACATACAGGGGTATAACTCATTGTAGTCCACATGCAGAAACAAGCAACAGCTGATTTTAAATGTTTCTATATTTATATATCGCCTATATGTTACTTTGTAATGGTAGTGATGGATTTACAGAGATTCTGCATTTGTTTGTGATACATGTTAGTGAATACAGCCCATAATGGTTACAGTCTCTGCCCGCGTTGTCTCCGTTGTACTGGAGGGCAAAGACATCAGATTGACCTTGGTTGACTTTGAGTTGTTCCCTTTGTTCAGGGCCCCCAACACCGGCCCTATAGCTATTGTCAGATTAAACAATTTAGCAATAGCTGGAGAGCCTAGGTTTGACCCTTCTGCTTTAGTGCTACAAAACTACTAATATGCATCAAAAGGCAGCAATGATAAGCTCTATTTTGTAGTCTGTTGTAGGTTTGCTATTCTTGTAATTGGTCAACTATTTAAAGGGGAATCACAAAAATCAAACTGCTCAATGCACAGTAATAAAGGGAAAAGGGTCTAAGGTCTGTTTACATTCTTATTCTTTACATCATTGCTGTGTGTGGTTCCATTCAGTATTGTCATGTGCAAGGCAGGTTCTTAGTGACCATGGTTATCCTGCTTCTTGGTCTTTATTTGTTTTAGCTTTCAAGTTTAAGAGAAATAGAAACATTCATAGCTCATTTTGTTTTAGTGCATTACTTATTCTGCCTAGACACTCGAATGGATGTGATCAAAGGGAATGGCTGTGCACTAGCGTGTTCCTTTTGGGTCGCCATCAGATGAGTGCGCTAGGCATCCAGGCACCTATGTTACTGGCTTAGAGCCACAAGCGTTGCAGCAAAGTAGGTGGGGCTTGTAGGTCGAGCATCTACAGTAATAAAAATGGAACATATACACAGGTTCAACAGAATCTAACAGCTGTGTGCAGGGAACATAACGCATGCATCCAAGATCTAGCGTCTTTAAAAATAAATCAAGCATACCATTCCAGTACAGTGTAGTGCTGATACAATGTGCATTTTTTTTTCTTCAGCTCAGCACTAAAAGAAGATAGGGACTTGGGGTAGAATGCATAAAGCATGTAACAAAAGAATAGACAATTGCAAACACATTTCAGAAAAAGACATCTGACCACCTTCTTGAGAAAAATCTCTAGACATTCAAAATATGAACAAAATCATTCCATTCTAGTAGCATTACTTTGGGTATTATACGTCATCCTTTTGGTTTGTTGGGTCTTAGCCTACACATACACAGTATACTAATCACAAGGGACAGTCATGATGTGCCTATCTTGCGATATACAACATGACAGCTGAGGAATGACCTCTAGTCCCATTACACACCATTCCTATCTGTATCACTTTGCAGTATTACTACAGCACAGTCAATTCATATCATAACACTATATAACCACAGCCAGGCAATCAACAACGAACATTTCACAGACACTTGTTAGCCGAGAAGCGTAGGAACTTTCAAGAAATTACCACTCTGACAATCGTTTACTTGGATCTGTTCTTACAAATTTGGAGAATAAAACATTTCACGTTGTGGTACAACCTGTATTTATATTTCCACAAGTTGGCTTAGAAGTCACTGTGGATTTGGAAAAAAAAAAGCAACAAAATTTATCAAAGGACTCTATTTTGTATGTGCAAAATCGCGAGGGATTATATTGATTTCTAGAGTATGGACAACTAGTGCAAAGAATTGACTAAAATATCATTTCATACTATTAAAAGCAACAGTATGATGACTACACACAGATACGTTTTATGCCTACAATTCTCTAAACTGTTGACTATGGGAAATTTCCCTTTAGAGCTCTGTGTATCGCGTTTAAAGAACAATTAATAGCCTATGAAATAATATCCCCTATTATTAAGCAATTGGCTTATTGCCAAGACCAATACAATAATCAATAGATTATATTAAAGTTAGATGCATCTAAATCATTTGGTCTACAAAATAAAACATACAAACATCGCTTACTGTTAGACCCATAAATTAATAACACATAGCTTAGCTCGGACAATAAATATAAATATATAAATTAGACAGCAAAATACACCATTGATATATAAATGGTTTGTTCAGCAATAAAGACGTGTTCTGTTTTGTAAGGCTAGTAGCTCCCTAGAGCAGCCAAAAAAAATCTAATATGTAAACAAACAAGCTATAAAAATGTTTTTTGTGTAGCAGCTTCCATGGTCGGTGAAATAAAAAGATCTGATAATGTAAAATGTTATGGATCTACCACCTATACAGCTGATATGAGCAAAAGTAATATTCATTGATAAGTAGCCAACATTCACTTTATTTAGTGTTTTGTACGTGGGCTGCCCAGTAGGCAATTTCTAGGACATGTCCCCACTGCAAACACAAATTCATACTTATTCAATAAGGCAAAGGAAAGAGCAAAGTTGAAGATCACATTTGTTACTGATGACTGAAGAAACCATTCCAATTAGTTGTTATGGCTTACTGCACTTTGTCCTTATTAAATAAGCCTGAGTGAGTGGTCAGCTATGTACAGTGGAGGAGAAAAGGGAAACCACGTGCTCTAACCAAGCGGGTCGCAGGATTATAAATAGGGTTGAATACTGGAGCATTATTTTAATTGACAGTCAAACTACCATCCACTGACACTACCAGTAAACATTTTGATCATATCCTTCTTGGAAGCTGACATAAGTCACTTTAAAAATATAAATTGTTCTTCATGTCATATTACAATTTTGATTTCTGGATAAATGTATAAAATGACAACTATTTGTGTTTGTCCAGTGGTATAATCTGATTGGTACAAGCTGATAACCATTATAACAGGGGCCTGGAGCATTAGGCAAATCAACAGTGATAAAGAATATTTAGTCAGCAGTCTGAGTTTTATTTATAAAAATCGAATGGTGGTATTTAGGTGTTAGGGAAACCTTAACTCTAGCTCTCACTATTACATCCATGCAGGCTGTCCACATGGCTTTAAGGACTCAGCTTCATTGCTCTGAACAGGGTACCCAGGGCAAGAGATGATATACAGGGACCATTTATTGGTGCATATAAAGTTGTCTTGAAGGACTCTCATTCTAGTTTATGTCTAGCAATTTCAAGGCCGTGCACATTTTAAAGATCTAGGCCCTACATTCTATGATGGGGCCAGAGCCACATTTTGTTCAATCAGTCATTTTATGCTACTATCCTTATACCGTTAAGATAAGAACCTTTAAGATATGTATCTTGGAGAACTAGTGGAAACCCTTCCAGATGAAGTGGCTATATAAACTTCATATCTAGACAGCCCTAACAAATCCCCTTTATTCAGATCACACCCTAAGTTTCAAAGCTCAGCATAAATAGTATGTCCCTAGTCAACTCATTGCTTATTGACTCTGAAAACACTTTTGGTTTGTTGTAATATATGGAACCAATTATGCGTACATATATAAGTAATCCATATGTTTTATGTAGTTGAGAATATTTCAGACCTTTCCTGTGGTTTGTGATCCATACTAGCAATCCTAGGTGGACAGGTTAAAATAAACAAGTAGCTATTTACAGTATTTTTTCACTACATGGTAACCGAGTCTCAAATACCATCAGAAATCATGTTATAGTATCTAATGACTGTACGTTTGCTAGTAACTGACCTCCCTTAATCCAAGTCTCTTGAATAATCGTACGGTGGATATGCAGCTGCTAAATAAACAGTATTAATTAATGCTTCTATATAAATAATTCTTTGCTGCTGTTATCATACATTATTTGTGTTATCTTTCAGTCTGCTGATAATAGGCAACGCATGAAAATGTAACAAACATTGCAAAGATAACTGCAACGTATAGCAAACAAAAACAGTTTGCTAAAATGAACTTTTCATGAAAAAAAAAAAGAAGCTGTGTGTGTGTCACAGACGTCCATCATTGGTAATTATGTTACAAACACAGATCCTAACCAGCTAGAGGGATGCTGCATCTATAGTTGACAGTGTTTGCAAAGGTGGACAGCTACAATCCAGATCTGTAAAGAGAACCGGGCTGTGACTGGACACACACCTAAACACACCATACACACACTGTGACTGCTGTGATCCTTAGAATTCTATTTTGCATGCTGGGAAGGATTCGTCTTGCATAACTACAGTACTGCTGCTAGCTAACACCATTATATTAAGCTCCTGCTGCTTCTCGTGGGTTTGCTGGTACCATTCACGTGTCACCTCTGTGTCATGGGTTGGGATCAGTGTCACCTAAACAAAAGGAAAAAAAAAGGGAAAATGTAGTAAAATAATACTGTTAAAATAGTGAGTATTATCAATTAAATCAGTCAACTGGTAATCAAGCTTTCCAGCACAGGTGTGAATTTGATGTGCTGACCATACCGTCATAGCTTCTTGATCATTGAACATTTAGAAAGTTTATAGTCTCTTTGTATACTTGCTGTACTCTGTAATAATCAAACTAAGTACATGTGAATGTTTCAGTACTTTTGGTTCCATTAATGTCCAGGTCATGGTAAATCTAGCAATAAGCATTCAAATTTAACTTCCCTTGTTTTATAATGTTAAAATCGTTTTACCCCTCATTCAACTTGTAGGAGTAGTAAAACACCCTCAACATTAGAGAACAAGAACTATTGAACGTGACTGACTACTATTAGGTCCCATTAATGTTTTTACTGTATAAAGAGCCTACAATACAGGTAGTACATGGTCTAGTGCTCTCTGTACATTACAATATCTCATTGCTTCTGTACTGTATCATCTGAGCTTCACTTATTATTTTAGAAGTCAGTCCAAAGGTGGACATATATAATGCTTTAGCAGGAGTAAAAAGCAGCTCTGCCATTCGGTGAAGCCCACATTGGGGTAGCTGATGTTGCTAAGCCCAGAATACCAGTTATATATACCAGTTATATATATACGCTGAAAGTAAATGTTGCAAAGTTTCCTGAGGCTGAAGAGATCACATAAACTCAAGCTGACACATTGCTAGTTCTGTAATATATCAGCATATACTGTCCAGGCCTGGCCATAAAGCAGCACCATTGCCACTTTGCTGGACTTTGCCAGATTTTGATCATGTTTGTGTATTTGTGTCAGGAGGAAATAGAAAGTTAGAGTAGTGGCTAATATGAATTTAACAGGCCATCCTGACCACTGCAGCCTCTGACAATGGTTAGGATAATATTCTTAAACCTTGACCTAATCTACCATCATAATCACCTTTTGTATAACGACTGCTGGATAGCCACATGTTCTGCATCTTAAAGTAGTGCAAGTTCATTTTTTTTTCACAGGAACAGTTCTCAAGCCTGTTACAGCTAAAATGCATGGCAGATTTTTACCCTATAATGCCACTGCTTTAGCGTCACAGTTTTGTGGTTCTGTAATTTATGGTTTGGTAAGTAATAAAATCAGTATATGATGAATTATGCCAACAATTTGACTTACTTGTAAGTTCTCTCCCCATTGGGCCTTTCCCTCTAGAAGTGAATCCAGGACAGCTCGATTAGGTTCTCCGTTGGCTGCATCATTGCCACTTACAACGTAATATGCAGCTCGAACTCTCTTAAAAAACTCCATATCCGTATTTTTGCTATTACAATGATTAGGAATATATGCCAGATCCACATAGACCGGTGGGCCAGGAGGGATAGAAGAGCTTGATTTAGTTGAGCTGCTTGTACCTTGGAGACAATAGAGGTGCATGATCAATAGTGACTAATAGATTTTATATACTTATAATATACTTCAATATTAGATGTCTTATATCAATATAATAATGATAAAGGCAAGTATTTCGGCTCATTTTTTAAACATAATTTTGTAATCATATATTAAGGGGACACAGATTCAGAAGGTTTCCAAGACATATGAGTTATATTTCTGCATATATGAGAATTGGACACTGGCAAAAGCTGTTACTAAACCATGGTATAACCCCTCCCGCTCCCATCATGCTTCTTTTTTTTTTGCTAGTGTCGCTAGGAGAATGGATGTCTTTCTCATTTTCCTTCATTTTATCCAATGTTATTCTTTAAAGATTCCTTGTTAACTGTCAACCCATGAGATCTACGGTAATTTGTGGTTTTCCAGATTGTTTGCTCTAGGGATGCACCAATACCGATACTTGAAAGCCGGCTGTATGCTTCCTTGTCGCCTGGTGACGAGGGAGCATGGAGCTGGCTTCCTGGCTAATCAGGAAGCTGGGAGGCGGTTAATGACTCGCCACCAGGCTAATCAGAAAGACAGGCAGCGAGTCATTATACGCCGCCCAGCTTCCTTTATGGGACTTACGGTATCGGTATTCGGTATCGGCAAGTACCGGAAAAAATATATAGTTACTCAATACCAAAAAAAACTGGTATCAGAGCATTCCTAGTTTGATCCTTGGTGCTGTCTGTGCTGTACCCGGCCCCAGCCATGACAAAGACGCAGGGCTGACCTGTAATATGCCCCTCGAGCACTGGCTCCTGCTTATGATGCTCTCCAGACACCTGGTGTACTGTGTTAGCTGCAGGGCGCTTTACAGGTCCAGGGCTGTGATATACCCACTGGCGGCACCATGTCCCTGAAGACTTCCCTGGGAGTATGTCCACCTGAGGGGTAAAGACTGTCTGAAATGAGCAGCTGGCCCCTGCATTGGCACTGTCTAACTACTGTATCTGTTTGCCACAGGACACTCTTTTACAATACCACGTGGTAAGTTTCAGGGGCTTTTCTTCTTTTCGGAAGCCTAAGGTGTAAGTTTGTTATTGCATCACACCAATGATGCAAATACCCCCTAGTGACTATTTTTGTGCCACAGCTGAGTACAGTTGAGTCTAGCTTTTCTGCCCTTTCAGCCAGAGGTAAATCACAGCCAGACAGCTACACAGCAAAGATCTCTGTGACAGTTCTCCTTGCTATGTCCTGCTAATGACGCTGTCACTGCAGGAACCTTGTGTTTCAATCAACATGCTACAGCTGTGAGAAATTCGGTTGTTGGTTTTGCTGGGTCTTTAATGTTGCCATTCTGTCCACACTCACCCATAAGGTTGCCTTCCTTATTGTCCTCACCTCCATGAGTCGTGTTTTGAGTTCGTGGACCTCTCTTGAAAATAACCCTTTCTGGTTTTACACAGAAACAAGGTTGTCTTGAGGCCTAGGGCCCAGGGAGGTGCAGTCAGGGGACGCAGGTGAGGCAGAGCCTTACCTAGTATTATGGAGGAAAAAGCTGTCAGCTTCAAATCTTCCCACTTCCCAGCCTTCCCACTTTGTAAACTGTCATGGACGGAGCGCTACCTGTTAATTACAGGCGGCGCTGCATCCGTCTTTTGACAGCTATGTTAGGTTACACAGCAGCGGGCTTCCCAACTGCTTGTGTAACCTAACATAGTGAGGCTAGAGCTGCAACATCATCTACTCTGTGTTAGAGGCTTGAACTCTGTGGATGGCTTGAACCAATGGCAAAGCGCCATTGGTCCAAGCTGTCCAATCACAAAAAAAAACCAAAAACACTGAGGACATCGATCTCAATGCCTCACCAGTGCTGAGCAAGTGAGGGACAGGGAGGCTCCTCCCTGTCTCCTCCCCCACACACAGCTTGGTGACCGGGTTGGAGGGCGGAGCATCGGCAGGATGGGGTGGGGCCTTCTGGGGGTGGGGTGTTGTCGGACTGGGGGCGGGGTGGCTGTGGGTGGGACAGGCAGGGGGAATGCCCCACCCAGCACGGAAGGCACCACACATCACTGCTGGGACCTCCTTCCTCCCCTAGGTAGTTTCTTCTTTTCATCTTAACCAATACAAGGTGCTTCTTCTTTCTGTCCTGCCCCGGTACATCCCAAGGAGATTTCTCCACTTTTTGGATGCAGTTGGAGATTACCTCTCAACCACTTCTTCCTTCAGACTGACTGCCTCTATCTTTACCATTCTGGAGGGTCCCTGTAAGGGACAGCCTTCCTCAAGTTCACCAGTTTCTAGGTAGATTCAAACCTATCGACTTAAGGATAAGGCTCCACCTTTTCCTGTCAAGGCATATTCTACTAGATCAGTAAGCATGTCTTGGGCTTTTTGGCATCAAGTATCTGTTTCCCAGATTTTCAAGGCTGCCACCTGGTCTTCTGTTCACATGTCATCAGATGCATTGGATGTAAGGTCGTTCAGGTGACTGTTTCAAACTGCAGCTAGCCCCCATTTTACCTGTTTATTTTGTGGGCCTTTTAGTGTTTTGTTTGCTGATTTTGGATGTCCCATGTCTCAGAATTCTTCTTACCCTGTATCTCATAATGAGAAAACAGAACTTTTAACTTATTGTAAAATCCTTTTCTTGGTGTTCACCTTTATACCATCTTCTAATCACCCCTAACGCTGGAGGTCAGTCGTCATGCTTGCCTAAGTGGGGAATGAGGAAGTCTGAGCGTTTACCGTGCTTGGTCCCCCCATAAGCGTGCTTGGTCCCCCCATAAAAATATCATGTAACTGTGTAGCAAGCAGGGGGAAGATTAGAATTAAGCCATGACCGTTTTAAGGATAGCTGTACAGTTATTGTTTTGCCCACTTTGTTCTGAAGAGGTGCACAAGTAATTGTGTGCCAACATTTTACTTGACATATGGAAAAAAAAATAAAGTGATCAGTTTGCTAAGCAATTAAATCTGCATGTGCCTATCACAGCAGCAGAAATTTTTTTTATATACTGTGCTGCTGAGCAAAAAAGGCAGCGTATGTATGGGTAAGAAAATGTGTATGCACTTACCACAGCAAGTAAAAGTGCACACAAGCGCTGTCACTGTAATACCCCTTGCACAGCTTGCACTATGGCTTTTTTTCTTTCACTCTTTTAGATTTTTTTTCCCGTTTTTTTTTTAAAATGCACTTAAAATGAAAAATCACACTTATTACACAATTCACCATATGTACTCTTGAGCCTGTGTGTTTGGACATATCACAGTTGTATAGTAAATTGAGTGAGGATACAAATTGCTTGTCTGTGTGTTGCATGTTGTATACATGTAAGATTTAGTGAAGTAGGTCCACTGTGACACAGGTAAGAACATAAATAGCATGGGTTGGTGATGCACAAGTAAAATAGTTTGAACAAAGATAACATTGGTTACTGATGTCTTTAGAATCATTCTCAGGAATTAAGGGACAAAGCCGGACAACAAGAATGGGGCAAAAGCTAATAATGGTTGCTGATTTGTGATTAATTGCTAAAGCATACAACACTTTGTGCATTGTTTGTGTTTTCAAATCAAGGCCGATGAGTCTCTTAAATCAAGTTTTAAGAAAGCTTATCCAACTGGGTAGAAAAAGGAAGAATGAAAGAATAAATGGTTAAGGAAGGCCCATTAAATTATTAATTATTGAACTAAGTTAAAATGTTATTTCTTATAATGATATTCATAAGTTTTTAAACAATAGATTTTACAAATGCCAGCAATCTGCATATACCGTAGTTAATATGCAACATTCCTCAACACCCATCCAACCTCTAGTATGCACACAATTTGGAAAGAAGTGCTGGGTAACAATTCATTAGAGTACTGTAAACTATAATAAGCAGGCATTTTAAGAACTTACAACATAGTTATAAAAATGAAGTTACCTGTAGATTTTATGCCGTTTACCAGCTTGCTGGGATTACTGCTTCTAGAAAAGTCTTCTTTGTCTTCTCCCCTAGAGGAATGGGTCTGCAATGGAGATTTCATTTTTTGAGATTTCTCTGTTTCCTTTCTTGCTGTTGTATGTTTTGATTTGTCAGTTGTCTGCTTTGATAGTGTTAGAGAATGCTTTCCTTTAGGCTCCAGCTTCCTAGCAGGTGATGTAGATTTGGGTTTATTTAAAGGTTTTCTAACACCCTTAGTTTTCTCCTTTAGATCTTTTTTGAGCATTTTTTCTCCTTTACTAAAATTTAATTCATTGACTAACATTTCAGGATCTACCATACAGACATCAGGATGAGGAGGATGAGGATAGGGATCCATCATTGGAGCTGGATGTGGATCATGACCTTGCCTTGAGCTGCTGTGGTGAGAATTTCCTACTGCTTTATCTACAGGAAGGAAGTCTGCATCCTCATCAGAATCCATTGCTGCATCAGCTGTTATTGATGGACATTCTTCAGTTTCTGGTGGAACATCAGAGTCTGACTGGGAGGATCTAGAATCGCTAACAGATGTTGGAGGTGTTTCCTCAGCAGTGGTCCCCTGAACATGACGAGTTGATCCATGATGAGACCTTCCTTTAACTGACGGATGGCCCTCATCTTGTGACACATCACTGTCATCTGAAAGGTCAAGGGGGCTAGGGTTTATAAAAGATGGAGAGAGTTCACCTTTCTTGTGTAAGTACTCAGAGGATGATATTTTGTGCTCATACTCGCTTGATGTTCCTAAGCATGGCTCATGCTCATGTGAAGCATCTCCATGATCTTCAGGCCCTCTACCTTTTTGTGCATCTGGAAAGTAAGGTTGGAATGTGTGGTCAGGAGACACAAGAGAAGAAGGCCGGTTTGGTTTTTCTGTATCTTCCTCAGAATATGGAGATTCTCTATCAGAATCTGGAGATGCCTTTTCACCCATTATGTTTGAATAGTAGAACTCCTTTTCAACATACTGTGAATGTTGAAATAATTCTGGCATTGTATTAACCTCTGTGGGTCCATTTGCTGCTGATGGTTCTTCTTGTTGATGGGGTGGAAAGGAAGTCAACACATTAGAAAGTGTGGAAATGCCATCCACATTTTCCCCTTGTGTAGCTTCTATATGGCCACTAAAAATGCCTTTAACAGTATCTGTTTTTGCAGTGCATGGTGTTCCTTTGCATTCAATTCTACAAGGCAATGTACAGTCATCCATATCATAGGAACAGACAGACTCATGATCATCGGTGCCATCCTTTTCCACCGGCTTACAGGGTTTGGCAGCATCGGCTGGAACAAGAGGAGATACATCCCACAGATTCCTAGCAGCTGGCTCAGTATCTGCTGAATAACTGCTACCAATCAGTGAGTAAAATCCTATAGCAGTGTCTTTTTTTACTGGAGTGCTAGCTTCAGAAGATGTTTCTGATGCACTGTGGGAATCTTTTTGGTAATCTGCTTCTGTGTATTGATGACTTGGAACTTTTGAATATAAAGTATTATCCTCAAATGGGCTTAGTGGTGAGAATTGAGTTAGAGAGGACTCCTTTTTGCAGGTCCTTTCAGAAACCTCAAGGTATTCGTCTTGTCCTTCTAGTGATGCAACCAAGACATCTGCACCTAATTCTTTAGACTCTGTAAAGGTCATAGAGTCATAATGAGGTTTGCGTAATGCAGAAGATGTCAAACCTTCAGTCTCTTTATCTGTAACTGAAAACATTCCAGATGAATATTCAGATTCAGTAGCTGAGACTGCAATTTCTGCTACACCAAAGGATTGCTGCTTTGTCATACTACCCAAAACACCACTTTCTAAAAATGCGTCTGCCTCATGGGATTCAATAAAAGCTTGTTTCTGATAATAATCTATCTGTAATTGAGATTGAGGTATATCCTTAGTAGATTCACTTTGTAACTTAAAAGGAGAATATGTGTAATCCATCTCACTCTCTTCCCTCTGCTCTTTTTGTTCATCTTTATGAAAGCTGTGTTCTGTTCTTGCCAATAAGGAATGTTCAACAGTTTGAGCTCCAATTAATTCCATACTTTTTGCTCCAGCCTGAACATTAAAGTGATCTATTTCTACATCTTTGTGTTCAGAAAGAACACTAAAATTAGCCAAGTCATTCTTTTCCTTAACATCATCATATGTGTATGTTTCATATGATCTTTCTACTTCTGCGTGCAGAATGGGAACCTTTGACTCCTTTTCTGACTTCTCTTTGGCTCCTTTCTCTAATTCAGAATCACTTGCATTTTCTTCCCACATGTATGTTTTCTCATAATAGGAATCTTTTGCCTTAACAGGTCTTATTTCTGAAAGGGCAAGGTTCTGACTGGCTAAATTGGCATCATTGTTTTGTGAAGCATGGAGGTAAGCACCAGCCCTCTCTTGGTAACTGTGTTCCATTCTATCTGATGTTTGTGAGTGATCAATGCCGCTGGTTGACACATCAAACTGATCCTCCAGTTCTTGTTTTTGTGTCTTTTCAAATGATATATTAGTCTTAAGTTTTTCATCCTCTGTGGATTTAATACTTGATTTTTTATCACTGCCTGAGCTTGCTAAATCAAGTTTTTGTGTTTCTGTGTACTCAAATGTGGAACTGTCTCCTTTCTTCTTTGGAGACCTCGGTGAAGAGAGTTCCTTCTCTCTTGATGTGTATAAATGAGACTCCTCTTCCTTCAAAGAAATTCGATGACAAAGCGTGCTTGTAGAGGTTGCATCTATAGATGGTATAGCTGTCTTTTCTTTCTCTAGATAGCTAGCACTTGTTGGCTCAGTCTCTTCCATGATGTGCCCAACTCCAGAAACCGCAATCTTCTCATATATATCTGCATACTGAAATGATTTGTCATCTGGATAAGGTGTTGGTTCCCGGTCTTCTGCTGCAACATTGTTTGTGGAACAATACATTTCCCTTTCTTGTGCACAGGACTCGAATGGACTATAGGATGACAACAAGCTGGTATCTGCAGGATAGCCTAGTGATGTAGGAGAAACTTTTTTGTCACGTTTTGAAAACAAATCTCCTTTTGTGTCATCTAGTTTGTCTGTCAAACTATACTCAGTAGTGTCTTTAGACAATACTACAGCCTCGTGATATGATGTTTCCACATATTCCTGTTCTGTGAATTTTCTGGAATAATCATGTTGTTCATGTTCCTGTTTTATCTGTTCTTCATGGGCATTATCAGTTACAGGTTGCTTCAGGGAAAGATCAGAGCTTGATTCCCTCACCAAAGAATCTTCATATTTGTCTATTATATTCACCGCATCACTGGAAAGCTGAAGATCACATTTCTTATCAACAAAATCACTCTCATAAGAAGAAACTCGTAAATCACAGACAGGTTGTGAATATGGATACTCTTCTTCTTCCTCTTCTGAATCATGGTCTTCAAATCCCTTTGCTACAGGCAGGGAAGTTTCTTTTATATTTGCTATGCTGCTATCTTGATGGAATATGGGCTCTATGTCTCCATCTTTCTTGTCCAATAAACCATCAACAGGGGAAGATGTTGTTACATAGGACAGTTTATCTAAGAAGTCAGTCTTAGGTGAATGATATGCCGTCTTTTGTTCCAAGACAGATTCAGCAGGTGATTCCTTGTCATCAGTGCCCTGGGTTTCAGAAGATATATATGAAGATTCCTGCAAGGTGTCTATATGTTTTTCTTCTTGGAAATGTGCATATTCTGTATCTAAAATATCTTTTTCTACTCTATCAGGGGTTGAATGTTCTAAATTTGAGGCTGACTGATCATCCCACTCAGGGACATCATCAAGGAAGGTGCTTTCTCCTTCTTCAGTATATCTTAGCTTGCTTTCCTGTGTACTATAGTGGAGTTTAGCTTCTTTAGTCTGTGTAAACCATACTCTCTTATCATCAGCTAGCTGTGTATCATAGATGTCTTCTGTTTCAGTGTAACCTTCATTAACTTCCTTTTCTGGATATATATCCTTCTGTAACATCTCTGAGGAACCCTTATTTTCCAGTGTGCTTCCTATGGAATCTACAGATTTTAAATAGTCTAGAGAATATTCCACATCTGAATAATCTTGACACAGTTCTTTACAGGAGCTCATTTTTACTGGTTCGCTTTCCTTAAGAGCACTACGATCTGCAAAAGAAAGTGAATCAGATTCATCAGGACTGGAAGAGGAAATTACTGGAGATTTGTCCTTATGCAATACTGGTTCTTCAAAGTGATATGAATGTATCTTTGCCACAGGTGGCTCATGTGAATGGGTTTCTTTATCATCCCTAGGTTCTGTTGTCAGGAGAGAGAGAGGTTGTAACTGATCTGGAAAATTAGTTTCAAGATCCTCTACATGTTTTTGACCTTCCTCAATGATTTCCTGTGTGTATAGTAAAGATTCCGCATATCCCTGTGACATTTCATCAGGCACATATATTGTTTCCTTCTTTTCACTTGGATCTTTAAACTGCAAGGAACTTTCATTATCCAGACATGCTTCTTTAGTTGGGCTATCTTGATAGGTTTCATTTACAATTGGACTTTGTTCTATTAATGACATCTGTAAGGAGGTATCATCTTCCTTTCCTTGTTCTTCTCCTAGGAAAATATCCTGGCTAGAACTTTCTGGTGACATTTCATCTTGTTCAAATTTCTCATCCTTAATATCAACATACTCTGCATACTCTGGCAGCTGTTTGGGTGACACTGACTGAAATGGATCCATATCTGTTTCTTTGACATGTGAAGATACCAAGTCTTCATGAGGCATTTCCTTGGATGTAATTGTTTCTTCAAGCTGCATGTATGGTCCAGAAGCCATTGATAACACTGGGTCTCTAGAAAGATCACTGAATGAAGTAAGATCAATGTTTATATCGGTTACTTTCTCTTCTACACTCTTCGACACTTCTTTTGTCACTGGTAATGTTTCTTTGCAAAAATCATCAACATTTTGATCTCTGGCATATGTTGGCTCTTTCGCCATAAGGCTTTCTGATTCAGTCACCCGCTCTAGATTTTCAGAAGGTATGTCTTTGGATCCATACTGCTGCTCTGTGCTTTTTTCATATGATTCATATTCAGTCTGTACTTCATCTTTCCTGTCTTTTGCATGTGTAAGTATATCTGCTGCTTCAAAGAGTTCAGCTTGTGTAGTATCAGATCTGTCATCAATAGGTGACTGGTGGAAAGGTGTGTGTCCTGTACTTGTAGGGCCAGACTGAGTTGGAGATGCCATTTTAACAGTACTATCATCAGGACTCAAACATCTTTCCTCAGCCTCTCCAAAGATTGAGTCAATTTTTTCTGGTTCATCACAAGGAATAGAAGAGGAAAATGTTATATCCATGCCATAAGTATACTGAACATCAGCTTGCTCGTGCTCAGAAAATAAAACAGAGCTGTAATGTCTTTCATCTAAAGTACCAATATCTGTGGTCTGATCACATTCCTTCTCCTCTTCGGTCAGACAGCTGTCACTCAGCTGACCTTTTGCAGAAGCCATTGAATGAAAATCTTCTGGAGGTGGAGATTTGAAGCACTTATCTTCTTCTAAAGAAGAGGTTGGTGATATTGTGCCTGCAGATGGTAAATACTCTATGCCCTGTGTAGCTTCAGTGTGTGAAGACGGAATGCTGTTGGCAGTGTCAAGAAGTAAAGAGCTTTTGCCTGTCTCTTCTGTTTTTGGTGCAGTAATAGAGGCAACAGATTGGTCTTCTGCAACAGATGTAGCAAAAGAAGATAATTTGTCACATTCAGTAATAGACGTTGCTGAAGAAACGTGTTCCTCTTCTGCAAGTGGTGCTGCAACAATATTTGTGGAATAACCCACTATTTCAGGCTCTTGTACTCCATAGCCCTTTACAGTCACCTCAGAAGAAGGTACAGCCTTGATACCATGTATTGCATCAAATGATCCAGGATGATCTGGCACAGAAATATCATAACTTCCTACATCATACTGTAGGTGAGGAATTCTTTCTTCTTGCTCATCGTGTATTTCTTCATCTGAAATTGTTTGCTCAGTTTCTGAATAGCCAGGCATAGTTTCATCTTGAATGTATGATATATGCTCAGCAGCAGTTCCAGATGACAAAGGGACACCAGCCAGGTATGATGACTCCTTTGATGCATCTTTTCCATAAAGATTTGTTGTTATATATGTCTCTTTTTTTGGTGACATTGTAAAAGCACATGACATGTTTTCTTCTTTGTCATTTAATTGTTCTCTGTACCCACTCGCCTTACATTTTAGATCATCAGCTTCTTCTGCATATTCCTCCATTTCTTCAACATCAGCCTTTTCTACCACCTCAACACTCTTCTCCATCTCCTTTTCATCTTTCTCTTTTTTACTGATATAATCATCTTCACATCTCTCAATTATTTCTTCCTTTTGCTTTCTATCTAATATGCCCTTTTCATCCAATTCATTTTCTTTATCTTCATCAGTTTCCAAGTCTTGTATGTCCAAAGTTGGCATAGATTCTAACCTGCTTCTCCCTGGCACTTTTTTTTCCACTTCTGGTGTGATTTCATTTTCTTCTTCTGTTGCTACTTCTTCCTCATATTCTGCCATCTCAGCAGGTTCATCCATTGCTGCACCTTCATCTACCAGTTCTGTTGTCTCATCTATTAGGTATAATGGCTTTTCTTCATGCTGTGAGTCTCCCTCCACATCAGTAGTGGTAATACCCTCATCTGGAGACTCAATAGGGCTTTTCTTATCAGATGTTATCTCTTCTAAATTAATTTCATCTTCAAACTGATTTTGTATAACTAACATATCTGATGGTTTGTCTTCAGTAGTATCCTTTTCTAAATGAATAGCATCCTCTTGTTTTTTGGTAAACTGCTCTAAATTTCCTTCAAACCTTAACTCCTCAAAGTCTTTGGTTAGATCTTCAGGAGATGACATAACTGACCTTTGTTCTGCCATATCAGCCATCAGTGGCACCTTCTCTGTTGAAACGTGTTGTACGTGGCTTACTTTTTGTTCTGATATAACATCTTTCTCTACTTTACTTTTAATTTTTTCTGACCTAATTTTGCCCGGAACCTTCGCTTTGTGTAGTGTTTTTCTTACTTCAGGTGTAAATGGTCGTAAGTCAGGTTTAGGTAGTTTCTTCATTTCAGGTTTAACTTCCCTTTTTTTCTCTTCTTTCTTAAGATCTCTCTTTTCTTCCTTTTTAACATTTTCTTTCTTGATATCAATTTTCTCTTTTTTTATTTCTTTCTTCTCTTTGTCCTTTTTTTCGTCAAGTTTGGAAATCTTGTCCTTGATAAACTTCTTGCCTGTTTTCTCCTTCAAAAGTTTCCTCTTTTCAGCTTTTGCAGAATCAGTTGAATCTATCTTTGTCTTTTCAATCTTTGAAGGCTTCTCAGTATGTTTGTCTAGAGTTTCTTTAATCTTTTTCTCAATTTTGGTCTCTTTTGTGATCTCTGATTTAACTTCCTTGAGCACCTCTTCTGAAATGTCTTCCTTTTTACTTGGTTTACCTGTGCTTGGTCTTGTAGAGGATTTGAGACTTTCTTTGCTGTCTGCCCTTTGTTTGATTTTCGTGTGCTTACCAATAGATGGTGGGCCACCAGCAGAAATGTCCTTTTGTGTTGCCACTGGATACCTCAAGAAATCTAAATGCTTCAGTTTTTCAAGACCTTCAAGAATTTTATTTTGTGGTGCATTTCCAGGAAACAAAACGCGTACTATTTTTTCAGTTGGGTTTGCAGGGAGCCAAACTACTAGGGCAGTGATGGATGTAAGATATGGTACTGAAATTTCACCCTCTTTGCCATTTGCTAGAATTATGCCAGTTTTTGCTTTGCTGTTTCCAGCCCATTTTTGCATTAAAAACTGCATTTCTTTGCTATCTTTCACTGGATTCAAAACATACATATCCAACCTGCCAACACCCATTTTGTGAAACAATGTTATTGGCTCTATTGTGTTACTCACTACCCTGTACAAAGGCTCTGCTTTTATTCCTAATCTATTTAAGTATTGTAATGTTAAACAAGCTTCTTCAATACTTCTTTTAACCTTCATACCAGATTCCGGCATTTTGAGTTTATCTGGCACATTAAAGAACACAACCCCAAGCTCTGGGGATATTAGGTTCTTCATCCAGTCACTATAAGCAGTAGAGCCCTGAGATTGTTCTTCATCTTGTTCAGCTATCTTTCTCTGGAGAAGTCCATTTATTCCAGGTAGATTATCCGCTCCAATATGTGTCAGCAATATGGAGTCAATCCTATCTAAATGCCGAACTAGCTTCCAAAAGCAAGATTTTCTTTCAGATCCACCATCTACTAGAATATTAAATCCATTAACAGCAAAGAGGGCAGAGTCTCCTCTGCCACCAGGAAATATGTAACAACATGGCTTTGACAGTTTCAAAAAACCACCAGAATTTGGTGGCTCCAGGAGATCGAAAGGAGAAGGAACATCAACAGTCTCTGAGACATAATCTGCAAATTCTGAAACCCCATCCATTGCAGGTAAGACTGGTTCAGGATTGAGCTTTAAACTGATGATCTCCTGGAAACTGGAATGTCCAAGGTTGCACCAATCACCTTCTTCCAAACAAGAAACAGTTAAAGAAGCCTTGATCTCTGGATCAGTGTTACTGAAGAGCTGGCAAACCTGGAGTGATAGAAGCAAAAGAAAATGAATGAGTTACTCAACCTTGATGACAAAGTCATTTTGCACCAAAGGATACTGAAGGTTTTCAAATTATTCTATCCAGCCAAGAATGACATATAAAGATATAACCTGCCATCTATAACCCTTGAACATGATGCAAAGCAATTAAGAAGAGTATAGTATATCAAAAATAGACTTTAGCTTTTAATACTGGCATGCTCCATGAAACTTTACAAAAATTACAATTTAGAGGCCTTCTACTAGTGAAACTGTCCTTCATGGCCAAACATGCACTCATGAGAAAATTTAAGGAAAACAGTTAATGTGTCATTCCATTCAGAACTAATATCTCGTGTTTTAGTAGATACTGGAGAGTTAAACCACCTGACAATTATAAAAATATATATCAAAACTAGACTTTAGCTTTTAACAATTTAGAGACCCTCTACTAGTGAAACTGTATGTCCTTCATGGCCGAACATGCACTCATGAGCCAATTTAAGGGAAACCAGTTAATGTGTCATTCCATTCAGAACTAATAACTTGTTTTTTAGTAGATATTGGAGAGTTAAACCACCTGACAATTTCTCATATCTGTCAGGGACATTATTGGTGAGATATATGTACTTGAGTCCCCAGCGCTGCACTTCATTTGTGGACATTATGAGACGTTCTTACTGTCTCTGTTGAATTTGTATCTATTTTATGCAAAATAATGCAGCAGGAGGAGCTTGAACACACAAAATAAGGCAAAAAGACCCAAAACTCCTTGATGGATAGAAACAGAGTCATGAATTATGGCAAAAATGGCTTTACTTTTGGAGTATTCAAGCCATATAAGACTCAGCCCACCACACTGCACCCTTAACTAATCACTTTTGGGTGGACTGACCTTTTACATTAATAGGCAGTTAATAATGGATTTGCATTAAAAAAAAGGTCAAACATAACACAAAAAGTCTACCAATTGTGGTGCCAAGCCATCTCCAAAAAGAAAAGCTAATTACAGAGAAGTAATACTGTTTTATTTTAACTCATATAATTTAGTTAATGATTTTGGCTAACCTATACTCACTTCTGGGTCATTGAACACCTCTCCAAGTCTTCGTAGGGGAAAAGTGCCACTTTGTAGAATTAAATCTCCTTCTTGGTCTGAACACTGACCACTTAAGATGAGTAGTTTGTAGGCTGAAGGATCTGTGATCAAGGAGCGTACCTAAAGATAGAATTCAAAGTACATTTAGCAATATCCAAAAGCAAAATAATCTAAAACTTCTGTCAAGTTTTCATTGCTTTTGTACCCCCATTGTAGATATTTCCTCTATTCTTGTCCTCAAGACAAAGTGAGGATAGATACTAACTAAAAGTATGGGAACATTTATCCAGCAAGGATACAAATCGTCACAAAAATCTGATAGTGTCTCTAACCTTTCCACATTTTTCCAAAACTAAAAAAAAAAAAGTTTGGAGCCCCTCTGCAGGATATACAAGTCCCTATATATGATATACAATTAATAATCTTAATGGATATCATTGGAGACAAATTTCAACTAAACATATTTTATCCCTGTACATAGTTATTATTCTATACACGTACATAGTTATTATAACTCCCACAGGCTCAAACAATGAACTCTAAAGCTGGTCTTCTATGTCTGTTGCAACAGTGGTGCTAGCAGCACTGCTATGACACAGCATGCATTGTTTTAAGGTAATCTTTAGACTTTTCAACTACAGCAGCACTGCTAGTTATTGGATGGGCAATAAAAACCAATGTTTTATCCAAAAGTCAAATATGAATCATGCCTTCTTGGAAAGCATCTGTCAAATGCATACATGTAATTTCAGTAGTATAGCTATATTAGAAATAGTACCTCATGAACAATGCTTTCGGCATTTGGATTCACCAAGATCACTGTCTCTAGGACATCACTTCGATGTTGTAGAGTTCTTTGGCCTATGGAAAATATTGATATAACAATATTATTTTGGATATTACAGAAAACTAACAATTAACCCTGTCACTTGTTTACTTCAATTATAATTTCATTCGCGAATAATGCATTACTGGAAATGAAACACATTTGCGTAAAGTATGTGAAGAAAAGCCATTCAAATGAGGAAAAAACAAAAAATGCGTTATTCATTTTACTTCCAAATCAGTTTGTAATTTTCCTCCCACACAGCACTTGCATTCTGTAAACCTAATGCAAGGATATTATCTTCCCAGCTGTAAACACTTGAGGAATTTACATTTTTACAAAGACTACCAACAGACAATTCTGCATTAAACTCAACATTAAATTACTCTTGTTAATGATTTCCTGAGATACAAAATGATAAACTAAATAAGAAAATAAAATTACATCCTTGTTTTTCTGCTAATTGTGTACACTTTTGTACTACATTTAATTAAAAATGATCCACTGTTTTTCAATAAGTAACTGCCAACTGCCTTTTAAATTAGGTGTCTGAAGAAAAAGGTCCCATCATTCTGCATCTGAAAAGAAAAGCACCTGAGAATGTATGTGATTTATGAGCTATTCAGGGTTATTTACAAAAGAGTGAAGAGTTTGGAGAAGTGAACAATCTAGGACAACATAGCTGAAATGGAAAGTGAGCTGAATTGGAGAAGTTTTCCAAATCAGCCATTTTGGCCTAGAATGTTCACTTCTCCTGCCTTCTACAAACTCTTCAACCTTTTGTGAATAACCCTGTTAGTGCAAGTCAACAGAATGGCATGAAGCTATCTTCATCTCTTAAGCACTCCTCACCCTGAAGCCTCAGATCATTAAAATAAAAAAAATACTGTACATGCCTTTTTCCAGCATTCTTCAGGCCCGCCCAGTGTCACCACTGTCAGCAAGCACTTCCTCCTCCTGGACAGAGCGGAACTGACATACTAATGTATGAGCATTGCTCAATCCAGGAGTACTGTGAGCTCAGGTTATGTAAATGTGCACCTACAGGGTATGGGTTCATCACAGCCTGAAAGGTGGTTGGGTTACATTCAATCTTAAAGCCTGCCAGCAGTTTACTTGGGCTTAGCTATTATTATTTGCTTTTGTCACTGGAGTCTGGCTTTAAGTCACGCCACTAGCATTTTCATATCAAATGACTTGGATATTTCCTGAACAATTATATTTAATTAAAAAATATTTTTTTTAGCCAACATATTCTTTGACTCCAGCATAGGGCATTGTAGAAGCTCATATAATTGGCTTTAATGTGTCCTTCAGGTTATAAGTGAATATTATTCCGACAGGTGAGTGGTTTTCTATAGATAGATAGAGCTTTCCCTTTAAGTGAACAGGTATCTATGATTGAAATAAAAATGTCCTTTTATTGCACAATTACACCACAACTACGTAAACAAACTGTATATAACATCTTTGACATTTTCTTCTCTAGAAGAAGACTAGAAAAAAAAAAGACACATTCAGACCTGTGCATTGCACAAGGCATGCTAAAACATGATCAGTTGTATGGTTGTGGTGCCTTTTTTTTTTTTTTTTTAAAGTGGCAAATAAAAATGTCCTTTTATTGCACAATTACACCACAACTACGTAAACAAACTGTATATAACATCTTTGACATTTTCTTCTCTAGAAGAAGACTAGAAAAAAAAAAGACACATTCAGACCTGTGCATTGCACAAGGCATGCTAAAACATGATCAGTTGTATGGTTGTGGTGCCTTTTTTTTTTTTTTTTACAGTGGCCCTAATGCACGTCTACAGTAGCTGCAGTGTACTTGAGGGGCAGTGCAAGACGATGCACAGGCCAAGCATTATGGTGCGCAGCACTAAAACCTCTCTAGGTACTTTAAATGTGAAGTAATTCATTAATCAAAGATCCTGAAAGATTATAAAAAAGACTCGGATTTCAGTGGTTTTTTTTAACAGCTTAGGCCCCGATCACACTGGCACTCCTGCATTTAGCTTTTCTATATAAAACAACTTTTATGCTTCCCAGATCACTGCTTCCTGTGTTCATATGTTCCTGCTTAAAGTGCATGCTCGTGATCTAATCAGATCTTGAATGCAAAGAATGTAATTTTCTCTGAAAATAGCTAAACTGAATGCAGGTAAATGCAAAGTCTAAATCCTTGGTTCTCAACTGGTGGGTCGTGACCCAAAAGTGGGTCGGGACCCTGTGTTCAGTGGGTCACCACATGCCTTCCAATTTTCTAGGTATAAGACTTCTCAGCCTTCCCCTAGCGCAGCAGTGTCAGTTCTCATGCCAAGCAGCCATTCATATGCTGCTCGGCTCCGAGTCTCAGCTTGAGGTGTGGTGGGGTGGGCTGGAGCTATGGCCGCGAGGGAGATCTATCCATACATGTATTGCTCACAGCTTCCTTGCATGTCCTGTAGAGGTTCCTGGATGAGAGCAACATCACGTCCGGGCACCCATCATCTCTACAGGGTGTGCAATGGATATGTGCAAGCAATGTACATATGGATGGAGCTTTGCCACAGCACAGAAGCCCACACTAGACTCAAGACTGAGGGTCCACTGCATTTTTTGTCAGGTAGGGAGACTGGGTCGCTCTTAAAAAGAAAAAAAAACACTTTTTTTTTGGAGTGTATATGTGTGTGTGAGATTGTGTCTGTCAGTGTTGTTAAGGGCCCATTCACACTAGTACAGTGTGTTAAACAGTCCTGTGCGATTAACTCACTGTACCGTGCAATCGCACCTACTATGCGTTCTGGTGTGGGAGGTGCGTTGAGTTGCCATTCATTTAAATGTCACCACAAACACACCTTCCACCAAGTTCAATCGCCCGCACCAGAACGTGCAGTACTGCAATGCCGTGCATTCCATTTCAGTGTGACTTGGGTCGCAACGTATTGACCAAGGACAAATGTGGGTCCTCAGGTTACACAGGTTGAGAACCTCTGGTCTAAATGATACCATTGAAAATCAATTACATGTATTTATATGTGTTTAGAAATGTGCTTAAAACACATATAAGCACATTTTCGACACTCCCAGTGTGAATGAGGCTTTAGAAACACCCACTGTGTGTATACAATAGAGGGCTGACATCCTACCAAGATCTGCTCTCCATAAAAAAAAGCTAAGATTCCAATAACTGCGTTAGGAACGTAATAAATGAAATTGCTCTACAATGCTAAACATACAGAGATGAATAAGAACTTGTTTTGAAGTGCTTTTATTGCTTGCTCAGTATATATAATATTTTAGTATGCAAGATATTGGCACAGGTTCAGATCAAGCTAACTCCCTAACTTGAAAATCTGTATACTGTAGGTGTCCCAGGCTTGGGGGCTTCCCAGGTACGACCACAACAACTAAAGAACCCACCCATGTGCCTGCTTACCAACGAATAGGCTAGATTACAAATGTTTACATAGTGACAGGTGACTTCTTCACCATGCACCCCCTTTTAAAACAACATTTGTTTTATGCATAGAAACCATGTGCAAGAGTGATGCTTATCTCCCAACTTTACCTTTTTGGAAACCTTAATATCCTCAAAAGGTATCTACAATGCCATCATGTGTGTTTTATTGTAAACATATTAAACACCAGTAAACTCTTTGAATTGTAGGCTACACTATTTACAACCATAGTCCACATTCTGCATTAACTGCTCACCATTACTCTAGAGATTCACAGGGTTATTCACAAAAGGGTAAAGAGTTTGGAGAAGGCAGGAGAAGTGAACAATCTAGGACAATATAGCTGATTTGAAAAAATTCTCCAATTCAGCTCACTTTCCAGTTCAGCTATGTTGTCCTAGATTGTTCATTTTTCCTGCCTTCTCCAAACCCTTCACCCTTTTGTGAACAACCCTGTCAGTTTCTATACAGTTCTCTATGCAGCTGTATGTTTTACTTTCTAGATCAGGGGTGGGGAACCTCGGCCCTCCAGCTGTGGTGAAACTACAAATCCCATAATGCATCTGCCTCTAGGAGTCATGCCTGTGACTGTGAGACTCTTACAATGCCTCATGGGATTTGTAGTTTCACCACAGCTGGAGGCCCGGAGGTTCACTAAAACCTTCTATAATTACCGCTTTCTGTTCTATATTGCATATAATTTCACAGAGCGCAGCATATGTGACATTTGTGGGCATTATGAGACGTTCTTACTTTCTCTGTTGGATTTGTATCTATTTTATGTAAGAAAATGCAGTAGGAGGAGCTTGAACACACAATAGTTTATTTGCCTGGTGAAGACCAGCTTTCATTTTATTTCATGTTGCTTAGAATCTAGAGAGGAAAAAACCATCATACTGCAAACACAGAGCATGAATCGGAAATTCCCAGAACCTGGACCCCAAGTTTGCTGCAAGAAATTAGTGCTATCTTATAGGGAATATACAGTAAGGCTAATCTTGTCTAAGCAATACCCTGAAAAATCTACCTTTTACCTTGACTTCCTCTTTAAAAATAGCAGTGCGCTTCCTGATATTTGACTGGACCTAAACACTCCTGTTCTGTTCCTCATGAGCTGTATATCTGTAGTGTGAGATCATTTGAGGCATTGTGCCTCTGAACTACTAGTTTCACGAGATGTGAAAAATTGTGTAATCTCACTACTGTACTGCTCACTGTTCTTGCTGGAGGGGAAGCTGAACCTGAGGACCTGCACTGCAAGCATCATCCTGCTTCTACTTCATTTATTCATTCTGTGAATATGGGCTTTCTGCACTTTTTCTACTGCTTCTGAATTATTCCCACACCAGTCATAAGATCACCAGTCATTAGGGGCAGCACACTGACATGAGGAACCACAGCTCCGCTCCTCTACCAAGTTGGCAGTACCCACACAGAGACGCAGTGCAGGACAAGACATTGTAAGCCAGCAATGGGGAAAATGTCAGCTGCAGGTAGACTACAGACAGTGCGGTTGACTAGTCCTTTGCCACCCTCCACTTGAATCTTAGGGCACAGGTTCCACAGTACAGGTCCACATTAAAGGCATGGTCCAATTTCAAAAAACATAACAAATACATAAAAGTTCACACATTGGTAAAAAAATGTGTATTTATAATTTTTTAGTATGTATTTATAAATTTTTTGCATTCATGCCTGCAGAGCACTGCACCCATGATCAGTGCATCACAGGTACAATGCACAGGCTGCTGTAGGCTCTTCCCCCAGCCCCAGGTCCATACAAAAGGACAGACCTTCTGTTATAGAGCTGGGGAAAGTAATCACTCGACTACCAGTTACTCTGCCACATAGTTTTTTCATTCACAGATCCTATCAATCGATCTGTGATTGGATGACGCAGCTGTGTCTGCATGCGGGGAGAAGCACCCTGTGCTCCAGGTAAGTGGGGAGTAGTTTTTGGGGATGGGTAATGTGACTGTTTTCCATGGTAGACCTAAATATGGGTGTAACATGAAGCTTGGCATCCAAGCTTCACAAGCTTGAAGCTTGGCATCCAAGCTTTACAAAGCTGGCATCCAAGCTTTACAAAGCTGGCATCCAAGCTTTACAAAGCTGGCATCCAAGCTTTACAAAGCTTGGGATCCAAGCTTTACAAAGCTGGACTATGCCTTTAAATATATATGGTTTAAAAAGATGAATGCATCTTGTACATATATTTATCCTGCATACAGTCATCATTAGTTATACTTCTGCTAGAACTTTTCACACAGTGCCAATTGATTTACTGAGTGGTGCAAACTCCAGGAAGCTATAGCAATCAGTCTGAGATTACAGATTTGAATATAGTAAAATTACATTTGATTAGTTGTTTGGGTTTTTTGCACAATGCTCCTTACCATCAATGCTCATTTTGGCAGCTTCACAGAATAAGTCTGGAAGTATAACCCAAGATTTATTTTTTACAAATGTTTTGTTTTTCTTTATTGATCACAGTTCCAGTATGCATTTTCTGTAATAAAATAGCAAAAAAAATTGAAGGGAATAAAATAAAAATACAATTCTACAATAAGCGACTTATTGTCACCCACATTTTTAAGACAGAGCTGTTCCTCTCCTAATGTGCATGCGCCATGCAGCACACATTTATGGCATCACTAGGATGCTGGGAATGAGAATTCTGCTATGTCGGAGTGACAGACAACTTCAATTATAACGTTTTGAGGACTTCGCTGGACAGTAGACATGTGCACTAGCAAAAAATGTGTTTAGTTTAGTTTTGATTCGGATTTTGTATTATTTTGTTTTTCGGGATTCGCGTATGAAAGTAAATTCGGATTCGGACGAAATTCGTTAGTGGTAGTTCGTTCAAACGTTCGTTTCGTTTTCGTTTCTTATTCGTTGCAGGAAAGTGACATTTGAGGGGGGAAAAAATGTTTTTCTATTCTCTAATGTCACTTTGCTGCAACGAACGAAACGAATAAGAAACGAACGTTCAAACGAACTACCGCAAACAAATTTCGGAAACGGAAATTCGGATTAGTTTGCAATCGTTATATCTGTCATTCAGAATTCGTATACATCCGAATTTCCGAAAACTCGTCCGAATTTCGTTTCAGAACGAAACGAATCGCACATGTCTACTGGACAGTCATGTGACTAGGCTACAAATAGTTGCTTAGGCAAATGTAATGTGTATGAGTGGGGTTTTTCCAGGACACAATCTAAGGGCAAAGATTAGGTAAAATATTGTATTTAAATAGTACTGGGCATTATATTTCCATTTTAAGAGAAACATATCACCCAGTGTCTGTATCCATTTGATGGAATTGTGCCATCTATATTAAGTCTATAACAATGTATAGTTTAAAATCTTGAATGCAGTTTCAATAAAACCTCTGTAGCGTGCTATTTTTAGCTGTGTAGTGTGGGCAACATCAGTTACTGCTAATATAGTGAAATGTGTTATATCTGTTTAGCGCACAGTGCAGTATAGAAACTGCAGCAGTATGTGCAGGCCCATATTTGTAGAAAGGAAACACCATCCATGGACTATGACAAATAAAATATCTCATTACCTTGTCAATTTAAATCCTATAAGATCATGCACACATACAACATTCAACACACATAAAATGCAGAGTACCCAACCAGAAAAAAGGGAGGTGCCCTCTCCCAGGGGGGAGAGAGCACCCCCCTGAAATGATGGCAGATAGCACGGGAAGCAATAGCTTCTTTGCTATCTGCTGGGTTTTTTTTTTGTATTCTGAGAGCTGCTGCCGTCAGAATAAAAAAAAAGCCAGCATAGGAATGAATAGCTAGATTGCTATTGGCTATTTCAATTTGCAATATCCAATAGCAAGCTGGCTATTGCAACCCCTCTCAGCTGCTGTCAATAAATAGAAGAGGACCTGATGGAGAACTTCAGGTCCCCCTCTACTGAGCGACAGCAGCAATGGGCGGGTGCAATAGCTAGTCGGCTATTGGCTATTGCAAAGTGAAATAGCCAATAGCAATCTAGCTATGCATTCCTATGCTGGCTTTTTTTTCTCTGACTGACGGCGGCCAGCAGCCCCGCTGTCAGAAAAAAAAAACAGATTGCAGGGAAAAGGTTTACTCTGCTAGATAGAGCAGAGCAAACCTTTCTGGGAGAAAGTGTTTCCCTCCTGGGCGGCCGGGAGCAGCTATCTAATATTGGGATGTCTGTAAATAGTATTGAAAATTGTATAGCTAAATCCCTTTATAGTCATAAAAAGGCAGTGTAGCAGTGGCCCAGGGGGCACATAACTGACTGCTCATTGTCCTTGTTAACACACATCATCATATCCATGTTTCTACTAATCCCTCATATTTAGTTTAACCTATTTTCTACACTTTTGAACACAGTATATATGTGTGTGTGTATACCTTTTCTCTGCAATCCAAGCTGCTCGCTACCACTGTGATGATAGGCAGAGCCAGCTGTCACTCACGCAGCTGGCAGGTCCAGGGCCCATTGGAGGGACAGCAGAACCCAGGATGAATGGCAGTGGTGGTGGTGAAGGGGGGTTATAGCACCATTTACAGCCAGCCCGGATATCTAGTATATGAAAGCTGGGTGCCAGCTAAAGAACCCATACCTGCTGCAGCCTTAATCTTGGTATACACCACTTTAGTACCACAGGATATACTGTACATACATATGGGTAGGGTTGCACAGATACCAAGTACATGTACCGATACTTTTGAGCTCCAAGACTACACTAGAGAAAAATTCAAAAATTATGAGGCAGCAGTCATGTGTAAGGAGCACACGGAGCTCCTGGAATGTGTACATCTCTGTTTTAATGTATGATTTTGTTTTTATAAATATAAATAAAGGGACGCACAGATACCAGTTTTGCGAGTACGAGTACTGGTACTGGCCGAGTACTTACAAGTACGAGTACTGATACATTTTTGTTTATTGTCATGTGACAGTTTTTCTAAAACAATACAGACTAATGATTTCAGGACAGTGGAGGAGCGCCAGAGCCAGGTCCCAGCTGCAACCGCTGCAACCCTGGTAGTTCTCGTGAAAATGCCAAGTATCTGCACTGGTACTCGAAAAGTATCTGTGCATCCCTACATATGGGGGTACTAAAGTGGTTAGGCATGGTACCTAAAACACAAAAGGCTGCATTACATGCTTTGTCATACATTACCTTCCTAAACAGGTTCACTGGCACTCAGAAATTCTTAATGTACAAATTAGTTTTGTAAGGTTGGTAATTTAAAAGGAACTGGCAAGACTGAAATATTGCTGCCATTGCTGACCTGTTTTTAAAGGTGCATGATACAGATCTGCAACCATAAACATGGCTTCACTATTTGGTGAGTCATTGGGGGTGATTTACTAACCTAAACACACGCACGCACCAGGTGCGTGTGATTTTTACACAGCAAAGCGTATTTATCAACCAAAAAGTCTCTATAAGCATGTTTCCACTAATGCCATATATGGAAAATCATGCACATGATGCATATATAATGTTGCTTCACAGTTTAGACAAAAATGGTTAGCTCATGCATTTACATTCCTGCATTCATCAACGCAAGCAACACAATGTAGAGCTAATTTACACAACATCACCTTGCATTTCAGAGCAGGGCTTTGCACAACACACCTGCTGGGTGTGTACACACTACAAAGGTGTTTACATTCCACCCATAGATCATGCTGGGAGGGAACACACTACAGAGGTGTATACATGTTCGTGGTGTGTTTTATAAGGTTAGTAAATCAACCCCATTGACTCAGAAGAAGCATGTACATATCAGGTGTTGGACATCATATATGCACTTTTTTTTCTGAGTCAGCGACTCACTAAATTGCAGTAGTAAATTGACCTCAGTAAGTTAATATCAATACACAGATATTAAGGAAGACAGTAAAGAAGTCTTTCTCAACCAGGGTGCCACCTAACTTCACAGAGCATCATGTTTTTCCATCAGGCAGGCTGGCCACCAACACCATGGAAACAAATAATCCTGGGAGGGTGGGATCCATTCAAAAAGGATGGAAATGTGCCTCCATCCAGCCCTGCTCCACCTCTTGCCCTCTGCCATGCTGGCTCCTTGTGTAGTTGTAGAACTCTGATGTAAAGGAGGGACAGAGGTATCTTATTTGAAGGGGGCTTCTGATGAGAAGAGGGAACTCTGATTTGGAGGGGGGGCTCCTAATGTGGAGAGGGGGGATTCTGATGTGGAGAGGGCTCCTGACATGAAGGGCGACTTCTGATGTGAGGGGGGTTTGTGATGTTAAAAGTTGACTGATGTGAAAGGGTGTGCTCTGTTGTGAGGGGAGCTTCTGATGTGAAGATGGGCTCCTAGTGTGAGAGGGGGAAGACTCTCATGTGAAAGGGGTGAATCTGATGTGAAGAGGATACCAATGTGAAAGGAAGCTTTTGATTTGAAAGAAGAACCATGATGTGAAGAGGAGAACCCCGCTGTTTTTTGTTTGTTTTTGCACCAAAAAACAATGGATTTTAAGACCCCTATCTCAGATAAGCATCTTGTATGGATTTTGGAGGGGCCACAGATTTAAGTTTTTTACATTTTAGACTAGGATGCCTTGAGATTTTGCATACTTTTAAAATGAGCCCTAACTGAAACAATGTTGAGCAACACATTGCATTAAAGTGCAGCTTAAGTACACTTTTTAGTGCGAAACAATTAATGAACGTTCTGTTTACTGTATTTTTTATGCAGTTTCCAGGAAATGCATCCTCCATACCATCCCATCCATCAAAAATGACCTTAATCCTGCTTATGAGGGTATCTTTTTCAGCTTTGGCTGTACTTTTAACCTTAGTATTATGTACACACCCAGCTTAGTAAAACATATGCTATGGGAGCTCTCACTGCTGCAGGGCTATCTAGCAACCCAATTCCCTGGACATATTGCTTGTTGTCAAGACATCAGAGACAAACTTCCTAGATCAACATGCTGTATATTCATATAAGCCATACTGTCTTATCTAAGAATCAACTCCCGATGCTGATTATAACATTGCAACCCCAAACCAGTTGGTTCACATTCTTGCCCAAATGGCTTTACAACTAGTTATACATCTCCAAATTGTTAATGTGACATGGATTTAGAATAGCGTAACTAACAAACATTGTTTGCTTGTGAATCAGTTTTTTCTTCTGCTTGATAAACAATTAAAATGTTCAGTAAAAACAATGGAATCCCACTTACAAACAACTATGAACTTATGAAAGGCAGGTTGTTTCCTTACATTTCTGGCATAGAATAGGGAGGGGTTAATACCCTTGCTGTCTGTGTTCCATTGTTACTGGGACTGAAAGTGATGGAAATGTCACCAGAACAAAAATTAAAGGGAAATCTTCCAATATGTGATGTATATGGTGACAACTCTCTAAGAGAGCATTTCCCTCCCTCTGAAAAGTTTTCTCCTCACTTCCTGCTGTGGTTACAAGAGTTGGAGGGAAAGGAAATATCTCTAATGGGACAGATATGGCAAAAAATTATGTGGCAGGGGTTTTAACCATTCCCTATCCTATTCAAAAATGAAAAAGTTTTGGCTTTTAAGCTTTATTGAGTTTCCTAAATTGAAACAATAAAGGCCATGATAAAATGGATGATCTGCCAAAGGGTTTCCTACCATCACATTCTTTAGCTGTAAACCCACAGTGTAGCCACAGGCACACAAAAAACACATGGCACACAAGACATTCTATCTATAATATGAACCAAAACCATGCATGGATGCCAATACATACACATCAACAAAGAGAAATATGTGTATGATGTGCCGGTGTTCGAACATGATCCTGGACTCCGCTAGAATTCGTGATCGTGCATCAGTTCCATTCTCAGAATTCAAATTTTGGTGTTCTATGGAAATTAGGTCCATACATTTTACAGGTTATTTGCTTGTATTGAGCATATGTCAGCAGGTCCAGATAATTTACAAGCAAAGCGCCTGTATTGGGAAGCTGCTATGGGTGCAGAGAATTCACAGGCAAGACGCCTGTGCGGCCACATAATAACATCTAAGATTAATGAAAAATAAAACATAGATAAAATAATTAAAATGTTATTCGAGTAAATCGTCCATGCTGTGGAAGGGCGGGTTACTTGCAGGCCTGTGAACTTTCTGGGCCTGCACTCCTTTGCATAGTGTACAACTTTACAGGACATTGCCTGTGAATTTTCTGGACCCTCACATGCGCAATAGGCTGTGAAATGTCTGGACGCCCCCGAAAATCCAGAAATCTAATGGAAATCCAGAAATCTAATGGGCAATTGCCTGTGAAATTTCTGGACTCCCCTGGAGGTCCAGAAATCTAACAGGTCAGGAAAACTACCAGAACACAGGTCCTCTATAAATGGACCACAAAGGGGATGTTAGTTTTGGGACACTGTTCCAAGTTTTTAAAAGCATATTTTAGGGTTTTCAATATATAAATCACAGCAAACATGTTACAAAAGTATCTTTGCTTGGAGCATAAATGCAACGTTTTAAAAAGAAAAGAGGACCCAGCTTTATGATTAATGAAAACCTCTCAACAATTCAAATGACACCCATACATTTAGGTGTGGACCCCATGGGTCAGCCATGAACCTATTACAATAGGCTTTACCTCACTCACTCTCATGTGACCACAGTTTATGCCCATGAGCTATTGCACCTAACGTGGGGCGTGCCACCTACCACACAACGTCACCTTCCCTTCCCCACACTCACTATTACCTACTCTTTATCCCCCTTATTTTATGCTACCTTTCTTCCTCTTTTTCCAGTTGTTTAAGTTCATGATAGTTTACTATGTCCACTTATCCCCATTTGCCCTTCTACCTGATCTGGAGTGAGATGGTCCCTATCTTACACACCTGTTTTAACAGCCAGTAGGCATTTCTACAGTCCTATGCTCAAGCCTTATTACTCCTGATAACCTAGCGCACCAGTACACAATTTCAAGTGCAGATCCTACCAACCTAACCTAAACCCAGAAATGAACCTATAACCAGACCTAAAATCTAACATAAAAACAAAATTGGTGGCTTCTATCAATATAACTTGTTTTCTTAACTCCTCAAGTTCATGGGCCTTTTTGGACTGTACTTTGTACACTTATTGGAATTTTACCTTTAAAAACAATAACATCTTTGAAATATAAAAGAAAGACTGGGAACTTTAAAAAAAAGTTTACTTAAAATATTTCTGTGAAATGACCAAATAATGTACCAAACTCTAACTGTATCTTATTGAAAGAAATAATAAAGTGTATCTAAACCCAAACACTCAAACCAACTATGTTGTTGCACATGTTCTTATTATATATTATAATCATTTTCTACTGCAGTCAAAATGGTCACCATGAGAAACCATGAAAGGGTACATCTGCCTAGTAGTAAAACGTATAGGAACAAAAACTAGGCAGGAGTTCTAGCTGTTTTCTACTACATGGCAAAAATAAGCTTTAGTTATACATACACTTTAACATTTTCATTTTTTTCCCTATAAGCTACAAGTCATCAACCTACCAAACTCAGCCCTGTCTCCTATTTTCCAGTAAAATTCCCATGAACTATAGGTATAGTGCCAACAGATGGGTACATAATTTTTGTTTCATTACCAACCCTGATTCCAGAACACCACTGGTTTTAAATATTATGGGAAATATGTTGTGCCAAGTATAGCTTTCACACAGCAGTCCAAAAAGCTAAAAACCTGAACTGTGAAAGCTGTACCCAAAAAATGCAAGCACAAGGTAAAGGATTAGTCATCAGTACTGCCTGTGCTCTTCCTGCAGCTAATTTTCTCCCCACTACTGCCTTGTTCTGCACTGTGTGTCTGTGTTTGGGTGACCATCTTGGTAGAGACAGTGATTGGCTCCCTTCTAAGCTACCGCCCCCCCCCCC
>NW_017307255.1:663061-663443 GCF_000935625.1 Nanorana parkeri
CACCCTCTCGCAGCACCCCCCCCCCCCCCCCCCCGACTGGCAATCTCAAAATGTTACATAGTATTTGAGGTTGAATAAAGACATTAGTCCATCAAGTCCAACCTATTATGATGTGGAAATATCCCAGCAATAGATCAGAAAGCCTAGATCCACATGATTATTAAACTAGGAGCAGGGAGATTCTTGCACAGCAGGCAGGACCGGATTTACTCTCCCTGCTGCCCCAAGGCCAGTTTCTGCAATGCGCCCCCCTCCCCGTCATCCTCCATGGAGAATGCCAACCAGATAGCAGGGGTGGCAGGGTTAGTTTGAATTTTTTTATTGTTTCTTTTTTTTTTTTTTTACTTTATCACTTTTTTATTTTTTTTACTTTTTTAAATTT
>NW_017307255.1:663712-665701 GCF_000935625.1 Nanorana parkeri
TCAAAACCTGTGCCGCCCCTCTGCTCTGTGCCGCCCCGAGGCCGGACCTCGTAGGCCTTGTCGGGAATCCGGCCCTGACTGCAGGTCCTCAGGTACATCTTCCTCTGCAGCAAAGAGAACAGAGGGCAGCACAGTAGTATTGTCACCAAATCACACTCCAAATCTAGCAAGACTAGAAGCCAGAAGCACAGTGCCTTAGCTAATCTCAACAGGCACTCCGGAGAACTTTTTAGGCACAATCAGCATTTCCAGATGAAACGATCGGAGTCAGAATAGATACTAATTTTAACTCTCCACTGAGTCATGTGCCTTTGCATCTTTTCATGGGTGCAGAAACTAAGTTACAGCACTGCATGTCACTAAGAAATACCTTCAGATTCATTCATTAACTAATCCACTGCAGCTGTCTGCACCGATGTGTTCATCTATTTTTATTGGTCATGTTTTATTGAAACATTTGCTAAAGCAGAGACCCAAGCAGGACCATTTTTAGAGATCCAATCATAGAAATGCATTAAACATGCCTGGAAGGGGCTTGTGCTGACAACTGCAACAAACTCATATTAAATGGAGCAGGCGATGTGTTACAAAGGTTTGTTTTCCGACTCAGTTTTCATTGGTATCTTATTTCAATATCATGCAAACAAAGACTATTACGTTAATATTCTGCTCACAGTGTGCTGTTTTCCTGCTACCATTATTTAAGGAAATCATGTGAGTTACTGCATTTTAATGCAAAGCAGGTTAGTGCTGCGGGGCTGCGAGATGTAAAACATTCACTGTTAAATAACTGCAAGGAGGTCTGGAGCTTTATAAAATGTAGGACAGATGCCTAAAGCTGTGATCTATTTTGATATACAAGTGAAATAATTATGTGTTTTAATTTGGGGATTAGTAATGTCACACCTGTTAGAGAATACTAATGTCATAGGTGAAATTATCAGCATGTGCGATTTTACCAAACATACTAATTACTAGACCTGCACTCCCACCTTTACTGTATGTGCTTTGGTGGCCCCCAAAGACAATATATGGCTTTTTATTTCTTTCTTTCCAGTAGAAATGTGTGTATTGTAGAGAATAATTAACCTCCTATAAGAATAATATGGAAGATATCAAGTTTGACTTGTGTACAACCAAGAGGGTCTGATTCACTGGTGTGAAATAAACAAAAGCAACAAAAACACTATGGAATGCTTGCGTGGCAGGTGGGCCTAAGATCAGATGATGTGTGCACAGCAAATCAATTGATTCAATAATGTGTACACTGCGTTCTCAGTATGCAGTGTGCTTTGTACATCCAAATGTGACAACATTTTACCTCAAAATAAAGCATATTCCAGGCAATTAAGGAGGTCAAAAACACAGCAGATTACGTAAAGGTATTTATCACTGAAAACCTTCTTAGGGGCAACAGCTTATAAAATAGTGTACATGTGCTTGCCATGGTCATAATGGGCATATCTGTGTACGACTACTGTGATACCCCCAGCCCGTACCTACTATGACTTTTTAACTCTTGCTGTCTACATTCAGCTGAAGAATAAAAGTACCAACATTTATTTTAGGCACGCCACCCCTTAGCTAGCATATGTTTGGACACTAGAATGTACATGCTAGGGATGCAACAATACCGTTTTTTGGGTATCGAGCCTGGATATTTTTTTGTCAGTACTCGCTGATACCGAGTGCCAGTGCCATGTGCCCTGATTATCAGGAAGTCGGGCAGCGGAACATGACCCATCGCCCAGCTTCCTGATTGCCTGTGAAGCCAGAGTTCTAGCAAAAGAACACCAGCTTCACTTGCAAATCAGGAAGCCGGGCAGCAAGTTATGAGGTGCCATCCAGCTTCCTGATTGGTCAGGAAGCCAGGCTGCCTAGCAACAAGTGAAGCCGGTTCCTAGCCAATCAGGAAGCCGGACGGCACGTCATGACCCACCTCCTGGCTTCCTGATTGGCTAGGAAGCTGGCTTCACTTGTTGCTGGCCA
>NW_017307255.1:665905-667034 GCF_000935625.1 Nanorana parkeri
GGCTAGAAAGCTGTCTTCCCTTGTTGCTGGCCAGTGTGGCTTCCTGACCAATCTGGAAGCCGGGCAGCGAGTCATGAGGTGCCGTCCGGCTTCCTGATTGGTTGGAAAGCCAGGCTGTCTACCAACAAGTGAAGCTGGCTTCCTATCCAATTAGGAAGTCGGCGACACGTCATGGCCCGCCTCCCTGATTGGTCAGGAAACCAGGCTGCCTAGGAACAAGTGAAGCCTGTTTCCTAGCCAATCAGGAAGCCAGGAGGTGGGTCATTATGTGTTGCCCGGCTTCCTGAATGGTTAGCAAGCCAATCTTCCTAGCTGCAAGTGAAGCTGGCTTCTTAGCCAATCAGGAATCCAAAAGGCGGGTCATAACCCACCTCCCAGCTTCCTGATTGGTAATGAAGCCGGCTCCATGCTCCCTCAGCACTGCTGGTCAGAGGAAGATCTCCCTCTGACTGGAAGCACTGGTATCAGAGGTAAGTATTGGAGCATTTGGGCGAGTACGAGATATCAATTGTAGTATCGGTGCATTCCCAGTACATGCCATAGAAAATAACTCTTCTTAATAAATTTGTTGTATGTATGCCGTTGTCTGAGCCTGTATGTGTGCACATTGCAGATGTATTATTAGTACTATAAAGATGCTATCTGGTTGCCTGCTGCAGTCAATGGGCCAACATCCACATACAAGTACAAGACTGCATCAAGTCTCTAATACTCAGAGTAGATGGTGGAAACATTTTACACTCTTGGGTAACACCATTATATACGTGAAGGGGGCTGTGATAACCTATGCCGCTTGCAGTTTAATCAGTTTTATTTTGTCTTAATGCAAAGGCTATTACTGCCATGGCGATAGCCATATCTCAGGCAGAGCTTTCATCTGACCTTAGCTACAGTCTTCTATTACTGACTGCATTATACAATCTGCAAATTCAGCATCTTTTTAGTAATTTGTCTGTAAATCAATATTGCTAGAACCATAGCCTGGTTTTATAGTTACATAGATTAAATTGCACATTAGCATAAGGTTTTCAGTGCCATTACACATTAAAAAGCGTGATTATGGCGTGGCTTGCTCACGGACGTGAACAGTCGCATGGAGTGAGAGCTCCGGCTATCTACCCAGGAACGA
>NW_017307256.1:0-614 GCF_000935625.1 Nanorana parkeri
GATTGCACAGCGCTCAGTGTGTTAGGGATTGCACAGTGCTCCGTGCGTTAGGGATGGCACTCGGTGTGCCCTAGATTGCACACTGCCCGGTGCTCTGTGTCAGTGGCAAGGTCCCGGTAATTGCACGGTGTTCAGTGTCAGTTGGAGGGTGTCAGTGGCAAGGTCCCGGTAATTGCACGGTGTTCAGTGTCAGTTGGAGGGTGTCAGTGTCAGTTGTAAAGCTCCAGGTTGTGTGTACCATAAATCAGTGTGTTGCAGGGACAGGATCAGGGAGGTGCAGTGTAGCAGTGAGTGGCTGGGTTGCCATGGTGACAAGAGTTCCTCCCAGCCGCTGCTGGTTTGTATAGTACTGCTCCTGGCAACCTGCACTGATCTGGGGCACTGAGAGAGCCGGTGGGACCCTCATCACTGGGTACAGTCATGTATTTCTCATCAAATCTCCTATTTCTGACTCTTTCTAGGCTGTAGTTTGATTTCCAATCTCTTCCCTGAACTTCTCCACTTTACTTTCATTCTGCAGCCCGCTTCTCTGGCAGTCATGTATGTAGTAGTCAGTCTGTGTAGTTATGTCTTTTGTCTCCGATCTACATCAGCTCCTCCATCCAGCCCCCCAG
>NW_017307256.1:635-70415 GCF_000935625.1 Nanorana parkeri
CCCTCTCCTTCACTCGCACTTCTTCTTTTACTTTTGCTGTATAATCTTGTGGTTTCCTTCTCTTCCGATCACACTTCTATTAACTCTTGCCTGGCTAGAATGCTACAAGGACAATGGTGATGAATAGTGATAAAGTGAACCTGTCATTGTCTCACCTACACTGCAATCACAGTGTATAGAAGGTTCCCTTCTGTCCTATATATTCCTGAATAATCTAGCATTTCTGACATCTGTACATTTACAACATATTTAAAGTCCAGACTTTTGTTTGTTTATTTTTGCATAGAGTAGAACATTGTGGCCCCACAGCCTTTCACATGTAATCACACTGGCTGCAATTACCTGCAGATGATCGCACCTGGATGCAAACCTCTGCGTGGGTGCTTCCGTCTTCATGTAATTGCAACCTGTGCAGTTACATGTGGACGGCTGCGGGCAGCATCAGCTGTCATTGTATTGTACACAGTCTCCCACTCACCCCAGAATGTATGAGTCCCATGGAGAAATTCAGAAGACTCGTGTGATCTGTCCAATTTGCAAGTGTGAATGGGGCATTTTTCATCTTTTTTTTTCTTTTCCTGTGTCCCATTGAAAAGGATTTGTCTTCACTTCCTGTCCTGGAGACACACCAGGAAACGTGTGGAAATCTCAAAAATGAGGGGAACGTAATGCACATTAATGCCTGCGTAGCATTTACGCACTGCGACGGAACGCTTTAGTGTGAATGGCCCCTCAACCCAAAACCAAGGGCAGGTTAGAGAGGAAATTCTGCCTTTCAAATGTCACATTTGTTTAGTCCACTCACAGATAAATCCTTCTCTGCCTTTTAAAATATGGGGTGTCTCCTGTAGTATCTCTTATAACTGTAGCATCCTTTAAGAACAACTCTGGGTAAAAAGGGTTAAGTGCTCGTTCTTGCCCAGGGTCAAAAATCTAAAAATGATACCCACCCGATCCTCCAAGCTGGCCAGCTGTGACAGCGCTCCCTCCAGCCTGTCTCCTCCACCACTGCAGCGATGGGATGTCCCTCAGCGTCCTCATGTCCCATACGCTGTGTATAAAACATGATGACTCGGGGACCTTAGACTGCTGCAGCGAAGGGGGAGAGAGGCTCCAGAGACTGGTCTAAGAGCAAGCCAACGCAGAGGATCCGGTGTGTATACCTTTTTTTTTTTCCCCTTAGGCCTTTTCAGTGCAAGTGTAGCCCCACTGCAAGGGTTAATAACATTTTTACCCGGAGTTCTGCTTGAAGCTAGGTTCACACCTAGGCGATTCAGATGATAGGTCAGGTGAGTGTTGCTGTAAAAAAGTTATGTAACGGACAGTGCGCAGGGCAAGGCTTAAAGTTTGTGTGTTGCTCAAGAATGGGGAGTCCATAAAAAGGGAATGGACATCTTAACGGTTATTTACAGATTTCATGGGAAAAGTTACCCTTTAAGGCACACTATTGTGCACTTAAAAGAGAACTATTGCCAAACCTTTTTTTTGGCGTTAGTTCTCTTTTGGGCCACAGGGATTACCGTTAAAGGGGTCTGCTTAGAAACAATTCGCCCTACAAACCTTTCTGAACATTCGTTCTGTGCAAATAGAAGCAAAAACAAAAGTTCTTGGATATAGTTTCTTTTCAGGTCAAATTAATGTCATGTCATACTGCATTTGACCACTAGATGGAGCTGAGGAGCATAGGAAATAAATACTTCTTATGCACCTCAGCTCCATCTAGTGGCCAAAATGCAGTATGACTTGACATACATTTGACCTAAAAAAGAAGATAAATCTAAGAACATTCATTTTGCGTCTATTTGCACAGAACGAATGTTCAGAAAGATCTGTAGGGTGAATGGCTATGCGAATTGTTTATCAATAGACCCCGGTATAAGTCATTTACCTTTCAATTCCTACATTAAAAACGTCCCCTTTGCTGTGCATAGCTTGTAGAATGGTTCCCTGGTAGAAATAAATACTGGCTTCTGTTGAACTCAGAATTAGGTCACATTTGTGACTCTTAGCTGTGACATCGTATTGATATTATTTCCATCTCTCTATTGTGTTAGGCTGACCCATTACTCTGCAAGCATAAAGCAAAATCACAATGATGATGGTGATGTGTAAAGATTAGACCAGATAATATCTCGGCAGTAGCCCCGTCTGCGTCGGGTGCTTTTTAATTGCAGCTGGTAGAGCGGCCTGTGATTTATTCAAGCTGAATGGCTCAGTGGTGTGCTGGCTGTCAGCCATAGCTGTTGTATGAGAAGGGTCTCCAGCACAATAATAAAACTGATTTGTACCACAAAGGCAGCGTTGTCTTCAGAACGCCATGTACTAAGTCATTCCATCTGCCTTCTGCAGGAAAGGTACAGAAAACAAAGTACAAATGTTGCTAAAAATAATACATTTTTCTCGAGTCACTAAAAGAGTTCAATGCTAATGCAGAAGTGACACACATATCGAATGGCGATTGCCAGTTCCTTTGTGAGAGGATTGTTTTCAGTTCAATAAACAGGCAAGAGTATTACATTTAATATTGAATTACTCGGCTTTGAATATAGATTCCTGACCCAAGGTGATTTTATTTCCAGTCTTGGCTTAAAGGGTTATTAAACCCTTGCATGTTTTTGTATATATCTACTGCTAGCAAGCAGTAGATATATGCAAAATGATTTTTTTTTTAAACTTTTTAAAAGGGGTAACACTTACTTGTGTCTCCGTCGCGCGCTCCCGTCAGAACATCTGAAAATTTCTCGGGCGGCCGCAAAGGATCTTGGGGCGGCCGCATGCGCAGTTCAGATGTTCGGGCGGGAGACGAGGAGAGACACAAGGTAAGTCTATGGAGCAGCGTGCACACGGACAGACACCGTGGGACATGAGAGAAGAGGAGGACAGAGGAGTCAGCGCTGGATCCGAGACCCGCACCAGCGCTGGAGGGACATCTGAAAACTACAGGAAAGAAGATGATTAAGAGACATCATTTAAGGTAAGTCCTTACACTAACATTGGGGGGGAGGGGGGAAAATAGCCTTTAATGTCACTTTAAGTGAGGAAAATTCACACAAATACATGAAAAACATGCTAACCCCACGCAGATAATGTCCTTCGGATAATCACACCAGAGATGCAAGGCAAGAGTGCCGTCCACCTAGAACCTGAGCCAGTAACAGTGCAAAACGAAAAGATCAGATTTAGACCCTGTACACAACGGGGCGGTCCAGCCGCACGGATCCGCCGACATTAACGCTCCCATACATTGCTATGGGGACCGTTCATGCGACCACGCGGGTCTGCTCGTTCCGAACCGCCCCCGACCGAACTGCTCCCTGCACTATTTTTGCCGCGCTGAGCAGTGCGGTTTCCATATAGGTTCCAATGGAACCGCGCTGATCAGCTCAGTTTTCGTTGTTTTTAATTGCATTTCAGCACTGAACACACAATTAAAAACTCCCTTTTGAGATCAGCACGGTAACCGTGCTGATCCACAACCGCCCTGGTGTGAATGGGCTCTTAGAAATAGTTTACTACTTACTCAGGCCGAGCACACTGACACTGAAAAGCAACAATGATGTACAAAGTGCAGCATCCAAAGTAACTAAAACTTTATTATCATTCACAAATCTAACTACAGTTTAGGAAATGACTATTTCAGCCTTTCTTAAAGAGGTGTCTGGCACCCAGGGGTGGGTGACTTCTGGCAACCTCAGGGTGTCTTGACATTTTGTAATGGTAGGACTCTGATGTAAAGGAGGGGGGCTGAAGGCTATGATGTGAAGGGTGCTCCTTATATAAAGAGGAGGCTCTGATATTAAAGAGGAGCTCCTGATTTTGAAGGGGGGCTACTGATGTAATAGGGAAGAGGGATCCTGATTTGAAGGGGGGACTTAAATGTAAAGGGGAGCCCCATTTTTTATGTGTTCTTGCATGTGGCAACCGCTACAAATCCATGACAGTTTAGACCGGGGTGCCTCAAAATTTGTCATACTTTTAAAGGGTGCCGTGACTGAAAAAAGGTCAAGAAAATATGATCTATTTATAAAAGAATTCACATAGCTTATTTGTTCAAGGAAACTTCATATGCATTTGTTCTGTGTGAGTTAACTAAGTGAGAGGATTGAGAGAATGGGGTCAAATTAAATGTTCTTAGTGTAATTTCTCTTCTGGTCGAATATTCTTCAGTAGGCAAATTCGTTGAGATGAACAGGGAGCAGCTTGTCTTGCCATGGCTGTGTGTTTGTAGAGACGCATACATCTTACTAGTACACACAATGGTGGCGCCATAGGACCCTGCAAGGGAAAGGAGCCACCTTAAAGGGGTTATTAAATCCTCCGTTTTTTTTCATAGATCTACTGCTAGCAAGCAGTAGATCTATGCAAAAAGTGTAAAAAAAAAAAAAAAAACGCTTTGAAAAGGGTTAATACTTACCCGTGTCTTCCCCGCTCGCTCCTGTCCGAAAATGTGAAAATTCTCGGGCGGCCGCAAAGCATCTTGGGGCGTGCGCATATGACATTTTCGGCCGGGAGACGAGGAGAGACACAAGGTAAGTCTATGGACGCATGCACCCGCATGCAGACACTGTGGGACAGGAAGTGCCAGCAAGCTCAGAGGAGTCAGCGCTGGATCGGAGACCCGCAGCAGCACTGGATGGACAGATGAAAAGGACAAGAAAGAAGAAGAAGATCGGATTAAGAGACATCATTTAAGGTAAGTGCTTTCATTAACATGGGGGAGGGAAAAAGATTTTTGACTTTGTCACCTAAAAACAGGATATCAGGGCCAGTGCTCAGGGGACCAGCTGATTCTGCAGGAAGCTAAAACTTTTAAACATCAAGGAGCAGCATCCATTGTAAGTGATTCAATCAGCATTTGAAACATTTTGACTAACCAGGACATAGGAATCTCCACTCTTTGGGTGTATGAGGTGTGTGAATCAAATTCTCTGGCAGCTAAATCTGTTCACATTCATGTATTTCATCATTGTCTTCATCTTGTTGCCTGCAGCTCTGTTTTACTAAAAATCATATAGGACTCCTGATCATTGTTGATATTCCCATTGTCATCTTAAATAATCCTGGATACGTAAAGTCAATGAACCCTTTGTAATCCCTCTTTAAGTAAAATACTGCCTCCGTGTCAAATGTGATTTTTTTTTTTTTACTGATGATAAAGACATTACTTCATTCCTTCTTAGCGGAACATAACATGTCAAAATGATTAAGAAACTCTTTCCTGGATCAGGAAGCTCTGATGCAAGGCGTTGCAATAGTTTTAAAGCTCTGCCTTTAGTATTCCGCTCTGATCGAGGATCGTGTTTTGTATGGATTTTTTTTTTCTTCCTTTTTTGGAGTGGGAAAAAAGTATCCACTCTGCATACTGATAAAAGTTATGTGATTGAAGTAATACACGTCAGCTGTAAGATTTAGAGGCTAAGATGTTGCTGCATCACTTGTAGAGGGGAAGTGGAGGGGGGAGCAGGGGATGTGGAGCAGAGGGGGAGGGAGGGTTAGAAAAAGGCTTTTATTTTGGTCAGCTGACTTAAAGAATCAACAGACATGGCCGTGAGCGGGAGGCAGCAGCTACAAGAGAGGCAGAGGTAAGAGTGAGAAAGAGATGGGGAGGGAGAGAGAGAGACAACTGGAGAAAAAGAGAGGGGCAGAAAAAGCGTAAGAGAGGGCAGGAATCAGAGACAGGATGAGAAACAAAAGAGAGAGAAGGGGTAAGATAGAAATAAAGTGAGACGTAAGGGGAGAAAGAACAACCGAAATAAAGAGGAAAAGGGGGATAAAAAGAGACTGAGAATGAGGGAGAGACAAAAAATGCATTTGTTGGTTAAGCAGTAATCTGTGTGAAGGATCTAAAAGATTTATCAAGAGTGGATCAAGGTGACAAAAAGTTTACAATAATGTAAAACCAATCAAAAAAAATTTCTTTTTAGAGTACTGACAGCTGCTAGAACATTAGAAAACCACCTGATTTGAAGGAAACCTTTATTGAGAGAGATGTCATAGTTGGCCGCATAGATGGGGAAATCCCCGACCCCCCCCCCCCTGCTGGTCTGTTGTATTCTGACAGTGGCGGATGTGCCACTGTCAGAGTATCTGTACAGTGGCTGCATCTGGTTGTGCACAGTCACTGTTCGGGCCAAAATTGTCAGACTGGCTCCTTTGACAATATTCGACCAATGTATGTCAAGTCAACCAACCAGCATTGTCAAAAGAAGGTGAGCAACATAAAGCCACATAATCTCACAGTGCGTAAGATGGTACAACAACAGTGAAAAGTGCTTTAACTCTTAGCAACCAAATATCACCCCTTTTTAGAGTAGTCAGACCATTGAAATCTAATTGCTGACCAGTTTCTGGTGGATATTAAACATTGCACATACACTACAGGTGAAACTCGAATAATTAGAATATCGTGCAAAGTTCATTTATTTCACTAATGCAACTTAAAAGGTGAAACTAATATATGAGATAGACTCATTACATGCAAAGCAAGATAATTCAAGCCGTGATTTGTCATAATTTTGATGATTATGGCTTACAGCTCATGAAAACCCCAAGAACCCCAAATCCACAACCTCAAAAAAGTAGATTATTACATGCAATCAATAAAACAAGGATTGTACATAGAACAATATCGGACCTCTGAAAAGTACAAGCATGCATATGTACTCAGTACTTGGTTTGGGCCCCTTTTGCAGCACTTACTGCAATTACTTTTGCACGATATTCTAATTATTCGAGTTTCACCTGTATATGATAAAACATTTGTGGACACCCGACCATCACACCGATGTGAGATTGTTTGACATCCTATTTTAAAACTATGGGCATTAATATGGAATTGCCCCATCCCTTTACATCTATAACAGCCTCCATGCTCAGGAAAGGCTTTACACAATGTTCTGGAGTGTGTTTGTTGGAACCATGTGTTTATGGAGTTTGCTTTGTGCAAAGAAGCACAGTCATGCTGGAATCAAAAAAAGCCTTACGCAAACTGTTACCACAAGGTTGAAAGCACACAGTTGTCTAAAATGTATTTGTATTCTGTAACATTGACTGTACAGTTCCCTGCAAAACATCTGAACTCCCATTTGGACGATTGTTTACATATTTTTGGTCAGTTAGTAGGTGTGATATACAGGTGTCCACAAACATTTCACTATATAGTGTAGTTCTTTGCTAAATATCCTTACTAAGTAAAGAGGAAGGAGCAGACCGGAAGAATAGAAATGAGTGGGTGAAACAGGAAGAAAAGAACAAGACATTAGCTATAACAATCTACATTTGCTCTATTTTGTGTCTTAGGCTTTTCTTAGATTGGAGTAGAGTAATTGGCTCTCCTGAGGGCTCCCATCTGATATATGCTTTGTTTGTGTCTGCAGGTGACATGTCACCTGGGGAGGACTTTGAAACCCCGAACCTTTCTCCTTGACTATGGATGGCTACAACAGGCAGGAGCAAATTGGCAGCAGTGAAGATGAGGATCAGAACTTTGTAAGGTATATGGATGAGGATGGAGTCATTGGATTAAAGGAAGGCGGAATGGAACTATATAACCAAGGATTTATAGAAGAGGATGAAACTGAACAACAAAAAATACTAGGTTTGGAAATAGGAGACATGTTGGAGCAAGATGAAGAAGGAATTTTGTTCCCAGCATCCCCTACAGATGGTGACAGATCAGATAGTCAAAGCTGGAAAGAGCAATTTAGTTTTTCCCAAATGCCAGAAGAAAGAAGGAACCAAGAAATAATTAGCATTCATGATACCGGTAAGTTAATCTCTTACTTCAGGCAGGAAGTTTCCTTCCATAACATTTCTGCTATATATAACAAAATAAAATGGTGACATATCTGTCTTGTTATTTTACTTTTCAGATGATCTCACTTTTTTGGACCAACCTAGCAGGTCAATTACTTTGCCTTCTGCACTTGAACGAAGACCTCCAAGCAGGGACCAACAGCTGGATATGACTGAAGATGAGGTGGATCAAGGGAGTTCCCTGGGAGCATGGGATGGGAATGAAGAAGAAAACTGGAACACACAACAATTGGGATTGCTCTATAATGGAACTGAACATGAAAGGCTTGACGACTATGGACAAACTTTAGCAGGGGAAGATCAGTGGAACAACTTACCTGGATCCCCTCAAGAAGATTACTCTAACATTTCAAAGAATCAGGGAGGTGAAGCTATTAAAGAGTCCCACTCACCATCATCTCCTCCACTTCCTAGCACTTGGGACACTAGACTATTTGGCATGTTGAGTCTATCACCTGGTATAGAAGCTGAGACTCTTCCAGAACCCTCACATACAGATAGTGGCGAAGGATCAGCCGTCATTCCTTTTGGAGATCATGGAAAGGTTTCCAGAGTTACAAAGTTGTCCAATCAGACTACATATTTAAGAACTAAGTCTACCTTATCACCTTCCTCTTCGACCAAAAGGCAGAACGCACAGCATTCTAATGAAAAGAAAAGCAAAAATTCAACCATTGAACAATATGGCAGAGGTCAGCTCAACTACCCTTTGCCTGATTTTTCTAAAGTTGGTCCCCGGGTCCGATTTCCCCGTGATGACCAGGGTTATCGTCCTCCTCAGCCACAAAGGCTAGAAAAGCAAAGTGCCCCTACTCTCTTTAAATCACCAGCAGATATAGTAAGAGAGGTCCTGCTGAGCAGTGTTGAAAAGCCTGCCCAGGAACCAACCATTCCACCCTCAGTACCACAAGAGTTCAAAACCCCACAGCAAGCCACCCAACTTGTTCATCAGCTACAGGTAAATATATGGTAACTTTACACTTTTTCTTTTCATTTTTAAGTCCACCCAAATTGGATCTATTAATTGCCAGTGAATGTTAGTAGGGGAATCACTTAGTGTCCTTCTTATATCCTTCCAGGCCCCCATTAGTAATATACCAGACCAATGTTCCTGCGTCTAGCCCCCCTCACAAAGAAAACTTGCTTATTTTGTCCGTAAAAAGTGTTGCACTCATCTTTCTGCATAATGTAAAATAGGTTAAAAATCCAGCAGGAAAAGTGAGGCTGCTTCATGTTGGCCATGGTAGGTGGATGGACCCAAGAAATAATTTTTAGGGACCTTGTCAATGGGGTCCCTGAAAATATAGAAAATCAGTGGATGATCCACTTTGTTAGAAGCTACCAAGAACAGAAATATTATATATGGGTAGACTTTACATTCAAGCCTCAGGCAGCTTCACTTAATTAGTGTTTCTGGACTTTTTTTTCCTTTCATGTCCATCCCCACAGTTTATTGCAGTTAAATGAAAAGTCCAAGAAAACTTATTTTTACGTTCTGGATACTGTGGTAAAGGATCAGAACCTTTGTTTGTTTTTTATGATGCATTTCTTTCCAGCCTAAGGAGTCTAGTGTTAGTGGTCTTAAAGTGAACCTTCACCCCCTTTCAGCTCTGCATGCTGATTTAAAATCATATTACATTCATTAAACATATTTTTCATTTACTTACCAATAAAGTTTATCCACATCCCGGTCCACCTTGACACAAATGATGTAATGTGCCCAAGTGTTGCATCCCGGGAAGGTTACATAAGCAATGCATTGCTGGGAAATATCATCTGTAATCTCATGAAAGGGAAAGACATTTTCCTCTCCTGAGATGATGTGCATGGTCACATGTCCTAGTCACATGTGCCAGAGTCCTAGGTGAGATCTAATAATCTGCCCTTAGTTAAAATGGCCACTGGGAAAGAAAAGAAAAATAAGGTACGTAAAGAATACAAAGCCGGCAATTATCTTGAAGTACCTGTTTGTAGATTGCCATTATTAAATATTTATAAAGGTGCCTTTGTTGATATTAAAAGATATGGGTAAAGTTCCTCTTTAAGTTGAACTCTAATACACAATCTACCTTTGAACCCAAGCCCTAATGCTAACCCCTATTCTGCTACATACTCATCTCCTCCTGTGCCAGGAGCCTCTGTGTTTTATCACAGCAAGCAGTTGTGTGCTCTGATCATGCAGTGCTGAGATCCTGGCACTAGGTGAATGAGATCCTAAGCTTTAATTGTATTCTTGCTCCCACTGGAGAGATTTCCTCTCACCGCTTGTTGTGGTGACCACCGTCTCTGGGACAGTGATAAGTATCACTTATCTACTGATAAGTTTTTCCAGCATTAACACAGAATTAATTCCTGACATTCTATCCAAAACAAAGTAACAAATGTTTTGGCTGGAGTTCCACTTCAATAACTTTCCTCCATATATTTCAAAAGAAGAAAAGATCCGGATTCCGGTGTCAGACCAGATCCCATGAGAGCAGGCTCTAAAGGAATGGCCCAGATAAGTTAAAGAACTCTTACAGTACACCATAATAAGAGAAGTACATAGGCTGCCCAGTGCTAAAATTGCTTGTTGTCCGTATGTTTGGCTTCAAAACGTTTAGAGCCACATACCCAGATTATGCATGCAGTGTCATAATGAGTGTCAGAAAAGTTAATCTCTATACTTGTTCCTGGTCAGTGATTCAGACAGCATTGATGTCAATGCATTAGCATGACAGCCAAGCAACTAACAGTCTCATAAGCAGAAGTCAGTATTAGCAGTCCACATAATCTTCTTATGCTGGATGCACTTGAAAGGAGAATTCAACTCTGAAGAAAATATTTTAGTACATATTGACTATCTTTTTCTAGAAAACAGACGGCTGCTACATGCTAAACTAGACAGCCAGAATTGATTCATGAAATCTTGTGTTTACACATCCTTTTCGCTAATAAATGCTGGTGATCAGTTGAAAAAAAAAATCAACTGCGCAGATAGCGTAAATGCTTATTTCAAGCACAGACAAATAAACTAGACTGCTCACTGCAATTAGCCACAGAGCTTACATATAGTCAATACCTTTAAACAGCATTCCAAGTTGCAGAAGCAGTCAAGGAGCACCAAAAGGTCAATGGCAGCTAAGAACCTGCTAATTAGACCAGGGATGGGGACAGGGGTGTATCTACTGCAAGACAAACTAGGCATTTGCCTAGGGCGGCACTTTCCAGGGGGGCAGCAGAAAACGCCACCCAAACCAATGAGGTGGACTAGGCCGGACTTGCCCTTGAGCATACTGGGCACTTGCCCAGTGGGCTGAGGCTGGGCGGCACAGAATCAGGCAGCGGCGACTGCCTAATGAGGCAAACTAGGCCGCCCTAAGAGCGGCTGCCTAATTATAGAGCTGTCTGGTGGAGGGTCCAGTGAGATGCGGTCCAGCTTGCGTTGTACAGGAGGTGGAGGAGAAGCAGCGGGTGGCTCTGGGCTGGCCATAGCATGTGATCTGATGGCGGGATATCCCAGAAGCAGGCTGGGGACTGCAATGTATACTGTTGGTACTGATGGCACTTCGAGCTGCAGGTAAGAGGAGCAGCACATGTATGCAGGGAAAGGGACTATGCAGAGCCCACCTGAGACCGTGTACAGCTCTCCTGAGACCCCGTGTGGGCTGTATCCAGTGACTGACAGGTTGCCCAAAATGTCCTAAACAGGATGGGGTGGGGCAAATTTAGATTGAGGGGGGTGTCCGAGTTTAGTCTTGCCTAGAGCAGCACAAAACCAAAATACACCACTGGATGGGGAGTGAAGTATATCTACATTAAAAGGGCAGGCACCTTTACATTTTATTGAAAGACCAACAAATCTCAACTACCGTATGTTTTTTTTAAAGAGCAGATAAAAAACACACAGATATACACTATGGGGCCTATTTATAACAAAAAATTATTGTACGACTGTGTCCGCATTGAAACCAAAGAATGGACATGCACCATTTGTCTGACATAGCAGACTAGAAGGCACTGTAGTGCATTACCATATATTGAGATGCGCTTTAATGCATTGGAGATACAGAGCAGACTACTTCCTGCTAAGAAGGAGAAGCCTCAGCCAAATCTACACAAGTAATGGTCAGTTTAAAGTTACCTCCACACTGTGGCACATTTTAGAACAAGGCCTAGCAAGTCAGTAAATGGGGAAAAAGATCAGCAGCATGGAAAGCACAGGCAATACTGGTGACTAGACCTTTGCCTTCTGCTTGCTTTTTCGGGCACAGCTTTTACAGTCCTCTTTAGGCCTTGTTCCCACCAAATGCAGAGCAGATCTGCATGAGTTTCTGCACACGCAGTGCAGTGGGTTGTGCCGCATTTTTGATGCGTTCTGGGCCGTATTTGGTTATAAAAATGGGCTTTCAGTGCGTTCCAGGGCGTTTGCATGCATTTTTTATGTGTTTGCATGCGTGGAACGGAACGCTGCGATGTAAACTGGAGCTAAAAATACTATTGGAATACATTGGACTCAGTTTTGCTCCGGTCTGTAACTGTTCTGCTCCTAGAACGCGCTTGGTGTGAACAAGGCCTAAGTCACTTAGCAGTCTTACTTTGTAAGGAAGGGCCTGTGTCAGCGGACTTCTGTTCACTTCAGTCAGGTCATACATTCCCATATGAGTCTATGGGAATGCAAAACCTGCTCGAAGCAGGTCAAGTGGCGATCAGAAGGAAATCAACTGCAGGTCAAATGCACCTGTCAATGAATTCTAAATGATCTCAGAAGCATCTCAAAACTGATGGACCATTGACACAAGCCCAAAGCCCATCAACACAGGCCATAAAATATCTCTTAGTTCTTGCTTTTAAACATGTCAAGCTAGATTTACAACCTAAATGCATAGATAGAGTTTACAAACTGAAGCAGATCACTGGGAGACTTTATTTAAATAAGCACCTGGCAGCAGCAAAAAATCTTAACGCGCTTCGCACTATGATGATTGGCTGTAAAGCTCAGCTAAGCAACATAGCGCAAAACACACCAAGGCATTTTTGCTGCCTGTTAAAATGAAGTCTCCCAGTTCTCTACTCCAATCCATGGACTACCTATGCATTTCTATTGATGTACAGCTGGGCAAAGCTGGTGAGTTGGAAGTAAGGCTGATGTGTGCATACAAGTATGATCCCCTGGTGCCAGCAGTGTTTTATCAGGTTTGCAACTTCATAGATATAAGCTTTAGTTTACAATAAAAACTGGTATAGAAATTGTGTTTGACATTCGGACATTCTGAACAATATTAATAACAGCACTATCATTTTGTTATATTTCCTGCATGGCTCTGTACCGCCATTCGTGTTGTTCTCCTTTTCTTTAATTAGTTGTTGCTATCTGTACATCATATAATCACCTTCCTTAACCTGTCCTCTCTTCCTTCTGCTTGTCTCTAGGAGGATTATCACAAGCTGCTCACTAAGTATGCAGAGGCTGAAAATACGATTGACCGTCTGCGCCTTGGAGCTAAAGTAAGATAGTGTGATGTTAATATTGAATTGCCTAGATCTGCCAGACTGAGTTCATGTTAAGAGCTTCTCTAAACTCTAAGTGGACGTTTGTCACCACATACACTAAGGCATTTTGTAGAATGTAGAATAAAAGTCACAAGAGTCCCTATTAGTGAGATTCCCCCTTCTGCTTGTCTGACCACTGCCATGAGAACTAAATGTGAAATAATTTTTGTCACCAGAACAAGAATAGTTTCCAATGGGGAATGGGTTCCAGAAACAACTGTCTAGGAGAGGATCTTTCTCTCTTCCTCACTTTCACTTGCAATACATTTTTAAACATTTTCAAATAAAAGAAACAGAGCACAACACATCAAAGCGTTAACAACGTAGGCGTAGAGTGACCCATTAGTGCAGAAATCCATGTGAAATAAGCTTATATAATAACAAATGGGGAAAGGAGAAGCGCCTCAAATAACAATAAAGTGGACAAAAAGCTCCTGGGTTCCAGCGTCAATCTATAATAAGCAAAGTTCCCCGAAAATACGGAATCCCAAAATAGGAGCTGTCTATAATAATCAAACAGGTAATGCTAATGTAACAAATTTTAATGAGAATTAATAATAAAGTAGAAAAACATATAAAACACACCTACACCTGTTTGTCATTTTAATTGATTTTAGATGTTCTTTGTCAGTAGGTGTGTTTATATGTTTTTCTACTTTATTATTAATTCTCATTAAAATTTGTTACATTAGCATTACCTGTTTGAAATAAGCTTATACCAATAGATTGTGTAGTCTGATGGCCCAGGAGTTGTCACACGCTTAATACAAACAGATAAGCCCAAGGAGGGTATATATTACCAAGGAAGAAGGGTGAGATCTGGAAAAGAAAAAGCAGGAATGAAAGTTAAAGCAAAATTAAGAGTAAAAGTAAGTGTAAAGATAATCCAGGAGCCCCCAAATCCCCAGGACACATGTAAGGAGCTCAAAAATGGGAGTCGCCAAAGATTGCGGAAACTAGAAGGGTCCACAGTGGGAAGAGTGTATGAGAGCCAAGGGTCCCAAAGCTTACGAAACCGAGCATGAGTTTCATGAAGGATACTCGTCATCGTTTCATTAATAAACATTGTGTTCATTCGAAGCTTCACTGCAGGAAATGGAACCCTGGATGTCCTCCACGCTCTCACAATGGTCTGTTTCGAAGTCAAAAAAATATAGGTTAGCAAGGTCTGTTAAGAGGATGACAGCAAAGAAACTGTGATGCAATAGAGCCACACGGGATCTTTCTGGATAATAACATGAAAAAGAGAATGTATAAGACCAAACACCCTGGACCAAAAGGAAGTCAATTTAGGGCACGTCCACCAGATATGCAGTACATCTCCCAAATGACCACAGCTTCGGAAACATCGATCACTAAAGGACAGGACCGCCTTAGCTATTCTGGAAGGAACCCAATACCATCTAATGAAGACCTTGTAAGCAGACTCCAGAATAGAGGTGTTAAAGGAACATTTCATCACACGAAACCAGATTGCACCCCAGTCCTCCTCCCCCAGAGTAAGTGACAAGGTAGAGAGATCCTTATTCCAATTCTAAACATATGAAAGTACAGGGGCTTCAGGAATGGTATTAAGATGGGAATATAACAAATAAATGAGGCCAGGTGCACCTAGAGAATGTAGACAAACATGTTTAAACGGTGACTTACAGTTATTCACTAAAGGGTGAAAAGTTTGGAGAAGGCAGGAGAAGTGAAAAGGACAACGTAGCTGATTTGGAAAAATTCTCCAATTCATCTCACTTTCCGAATCAGCCATGTTGTCCTAGATTGTTCACTTCTCCTGACTTCTCCAAACTCTTCACCCTTTTGTGAATAACCCTGTCAGTGTATGGAAAGTCATGTCCCCTAGTAAGGGAGATGATCCAGTGACGAGGCTGTAGGTAGTGAAAATGTTCCCTTAGAGGGACCGACTTATTTTCTCTGAGCGAGGTCTCTTCCTCACTTTCAACATATTTCTTCTCTCTTCAACAGGAAGTGAGGGAAAATCCTCCCATTGTGATGCAGATGACAAAAACAACCCTGAAAAGGGGTTTTTGACCATCAGCTGCTCGATCCACATATATTTTCATATATTGCATCTTACCAGTCCTTAGATGTGGTGGTTGCATTTGTTTTTATTTCAGGTTCTTTTTACTTTTCTTTAACCTGGTGATCCTGCCAGTAACATACTTTCTATCCTGTGGTGACAATGTTCACTGTATCTTTGAAGATGAATGCTGTCAATCTATGACAGCAAGTGTGTTAAAACTACAGAATACCTCCCCCTTTTTCTCTATGTTCTAGAAGGATGAGGTCTGGTTATTATTGTCAACAAATTCCTGCAGGATGCAATATTTAGAAGGAATCCATGTAGAATAGTGGATCCGACAGATATATTTAAGAAATGTAAAAATAAAATCTACAGAAACCATCTCATTCAGTCTCATATTTTATATTAAAAAGTCCCTATTTATAATAAAGGCTCCTGGTAATAATTGTAGGAGCTGTATTAGGAATGGTTGCTAAGGACCAGTTTGGTAAATTATATCACTGGATTCATATTATACATTAGGTTATTGGACTAGTGTGACTGAAGAGAACCTAGTGCTGGGGTTATAAATGGAGCAACCAAAATGGTGTAATTACTAATGCCATAGGTCTTGTTTGATGAATCACAATACATCAAAGGTTTAATGAATGATACCTTTGAACTCATTTATTGAATGGTGTATTGGATTAGGGCAGCCTTTCTTTTCACCAAGTTTTTTTTGCCAAGGAGGAAATCATTTTCTAGTCTGAAGGAACCTCTGCTAAATATTATTTTATCTACAGCTCGAGGTACATTAGCATGATCAGTAAGTTGTAGAATAAAAGAAAATAGGAATACATAAAGAAGAAAGAATGTGATGTTCATTTAGTACATTTCACATGTGATGCCCCCCTGCTATATACAACAAGATATTCAGTAGTAATTACAATCATAAAATAAAATGAATAATAATAATGGTCAAGAGTAGGATCATTGGTACATTGGTGCTTAGTGTATTGTTCCCTTTATTGATAATCACTAGTCCACACCACTGGCTTTGTCGAGTGACTATCAAGCATTGACACTATCATGCAGAATATCAATCTGCCACTACTTAAGAAATACATAGGGACCTCTGGAAGAACTCTAGTTAACAAGGACTGGACTAGAATAGAAGAAATACAATGGGACATACTGGACTGTTTGATTAAATGATGTCACAGGACTGGTTTGATTGGAGAAACAAGACAGGCGTCATAAATGATGCCACAGAATAGGTGGTTAATTGTGTCATAATACAAGTATGATGAATGATGTCCCATGGCATGTAGCAAATAGCATAGGTCTTGTTTAAGAAAGACTATTAGTAGTGTACTCACTGGAGCTATTTTGGTTATTAGGTTTGACTCGTAGATGTAGAGGTTTTTATTGGTTCATTTTGCAATTTTTGCATGATCTGCCGTACTTTCCTACCAACATTGGCATAAAGAACAAAGTTTGTAAACCTGTATTTTAATGGAGAAGGTATTCTCTTTCACCAGGTACAGCTCTACTCTGACCCTGCAAAACCAAGCCACAGTGTTCAAATGGGAACAGTCATGCAAGGGTCAAAAGTCATGGAGTTCACCATACATCATGCACAGGTGGCAAACTTCAGTGCAGTAAATGAAGACAATGATATAACCAAAAGGGACACAGGTAAAGTAATCATTTATTTTTGGAGCATATAAATATGTTTGCATGGAAAAAAGTATACATTTTTTTCAAGGTGTTCTTATATGGCTGGTAATAGTCAGCTTTAACAGGATTGTTCTGGAATTTGCAGCTTTTCCAAGCAGATTATTTAGTTCTAATGAGTGAAGAAGAAGCGCCTTGAGTAAGCTGGGAAAGGTCTGCAACATTACAGAGCAAGTTCAGTCCACTGTGATTAAATACTACCAACTATTCCCCTGATGCCCAACCTCGGGCTCTTTGGCACTTATTGTGCGGCCTGAGGGGCCCCTTCAAGCAGAAGTCTGTATTTTGGTGCTTGCTCAGGCAAATGAAAGACAAATATTCTTTAGACTGTCTTTTAGTAGTTAAATAGCTTGGTTTACTGTATATATTTTACACTATTATTCCTTTTCTATTCCATACATCCCCTTTCTCTTATGTTTTTGTTTTTCCTCTGCCCCTCTTTTATAACAGATCTTGCTGATAAATGTGGGACAATATTTTTTTAAGTGGGCTGTAAGAAGCACAAATGTGTTCTTGTATGGTTTGCTAAGGTCCTACATGAAAGACTTCTAGTCAGGTATTACACAATTGTGCACAAAAAGGAAGAATCAGAGTTTCTAAATTAACTACAAAATTTGAGCTTTATATTTAAATTAGAGCATGGCTGGAAAAATCGCAGGGGCTAGGTAGCCAATGTCACCTAAAAATTACAGGTGGTGCCTAACTTTTGAGATTTCCTCTAGTTGTCATTGGGGCTGGCTCTTAAAATAGAAAACAATTCTGCTGGTTCCTGGATTGGACAGAGTGGCTCCTAAATTCTATATTAATTTGCATCCACCCCAGATTAGAGCTTCTATTAGGTTTTTATTGTCGTCTGTATCTCCACTGGGGAGATTTACTCTGTCACGATGATCACTGTCACAGGACTAAAAGTGGGGGGAAAATCCAAAAGAGTTTTCATTACTATTGGAATTGGGGAGGAAACCTTCCCATGGAGACAGTTGTTCCAGTGATCATTATCTAAGAGGAGATTTCCCTCTCTGTGGTCAGATTCCCCTTTCTATTATATCTATTTCTCCACTTGGTTTTAGGTTCCTCTGCTCCACGGAATCATTCAGCAACTCCCTCAGATGCCACTTTACCAGGTACCTCAGGTTCTTCCATTCTTCAGGGACCTGAAGACAGTGCTTCCATTCTAAGATCACACCTGGAGACCCTTTATAGAGAGGTTAGTGTTGAACTTGCGTTTTTTTTCACTGGAAGCCAAAGAGATCTGTATTACTTTATCATTCCTAAGACCTTTACTGTTTGAAACCACCAGTGCATTTATTCAGTCAGGACTCCCGGGAACACAGTGCAAACTCATTCTCCAGAGGAATATTAGGTTTCTATGGAGAATGAAAACTGTCAGTATTGATGTAGAATATTTTCCATGCAGAACACACCTTATGATTAGTATTTGATATCCAAGGTAAATGCAGCTCCAAACATAAATGGGGCACAACACAGAAAGCGCTGTGTGTTCTAGGAAACGCATGTGTTTGCAGGCCTTTTTTTGAGCCAATAACAAACATCTTACAGTAAGTATGTGGCTCAGGGGCTTCATATTGCTCTCTGCTGTGTCCCATCTTTTGGACACTTGTTTGTTATACTTTATTGTGGCTAATGAGCTGGGGTTGAGACCTTTGGTATATGCCAAGTCTAACGTAGTTTTGATAGCATTGCTTTCCATAGTAAAATATAAAAGTACACATGTCAATTGGGTAAAGTTATCCAAGTAACAGGAAAAACAAAATGGCATCCACCTGTTTGCTGCATTGCAATGGCAACTTACAGCTTGAAGTCCATACTTTGCCATTATCCCAATCCATACCTCACTGACAAGCAGAAAGGTATGCATTGTGGAGAATGGAGCGGGGGGTGACACGAGGCTGTCTCATTATCTAGATAGGCTCCAGGCTCCCAGGGGTCAGAGAATTCAAAAAGAATGTGTACAGCTCTGGTGGCTTACAATAAGGTTCTCTTGTCACTCAGATAACTATCCATGTGACAGGTGTATATTCAGTTCAAATGGTTATTGTTTTATATCAGACTTGGATTGGCAAGCTGGCATCTCAAGAGGACCAGTGTATGCGAGGATGTCTTTCGGCAGCAATAAGTGCCTGTAAGCTTCCTGGCATCACTCAATACTGCATCAGAGCTCTTTTAACCCATTGCTGCAGTACATAGAAAGTAAATAGAAAAAGACACCCATACGTATACTGTGTTCAGCTTTACTGCATCACAGTGATAAAATTGGAAGGTTCAGGTGGGCTTTAAAATACAGCCAGCACAAAACCCATTCAGTTCACAACAGCCCATAATGGTTGACCAAATAGTACTGAATGAGCAGCAGTGCAATTATTTATAGCAGGGCTCAAAATTTCCACTCGCCTGCTCGCATTTGGCGAGTGGAAATGCAGTGCAGGCGAGTGGAAATTCAGTCAGGCTTGCGGTCACAGATCGCGTACCTGTCTCGTGGGAGCAGCTGCTTCTGCTGGGCTGTCTCCCTTCCATTCGGCCGGAGCTCTTCACTGAGCTCCAGGCCGAAAACGAAGTGATTAGTAAGGTCTGCAGACCTTACTAATCACACTAGAAAACAGTGTCATTGATAAGATTATTTAAGAGGGCGTGTTTAGGGGCGGAGTTAAGGCTGCGGCAGGGTAGGGGTTAGGTGGGTAACTGGTAGCGAGTAATTCTTAAGAACTGGCTAGTAGCTCAGGACTTTAAATTTTGACCCCTGATTTATAGTATTGCTCTTTTGGGTTAGATGTACATAAACATGAGCTGGTTAGCGTTAAATGGCAATGCTGCATTTAGGTCTGACATTATTAGGCATCCATGAGAATTACTTATATCGAATTGTCCTCTTTATAGCACTTATACAAAATGCACTCCTAGAGAGTTCCCAAGTCTTGTAAAAAGCCAGCTATTGCCAGCTTTATTTGCTGGTTACCAGTGTCAGTCCACCCAAAACTGATTTTTTATTTTGTGGGAGATAGACACTGGTATATACTAAATCATCTACTGGATTGTATGCAGTGATATCCCGTAGACAGTAATAGAATGCTCTCCATTCAGGACTACCCACTGCTCACCAAGTCCTGGCATGCTGTCTCACTTATGCTAAAGCAGGAGGATTCTCACTATTCCTGGTGCAGTCTCTAATCTTTATTAAAGGAGAACTATGGGGTTAAGGCTTTTCCCCATAGTTCTCCTAAGGGTAACGGGAGGACACAAACTAGCGTCCTCCCGTCACCCTAGGCTCAGTATACCGCAAGCTGTAGCTCGCGGTATACTGAGACGCCGCAGCTGAAGCGGATCCCGACAATTGTGCCGGGATCTGCGTGAGTGACAGCTGGCTCTGCCTATCTAGAGGCAGAGCCAGCTGTACCCGCCCCCTCCCCCGTCCGTTCCGCTAGTCAGCGCTGGAAGATCTGAGCGGGGAGAGTGGAATCCAGCCCCTCCCCTGTCACGGCAGAGAGCCGTGATAGGATCGAGAGGTGAGCGAGCGCCGGTATGCGTTCGCTCACCTCCCGATCTACTGAGCCGACCTGTGACAGTCTCATTGTCACAGGTCGGCTAGAACTATGAGGTGAGTGAAAAGCACTCACCTCATAGTTCTCCTTTAAAGCAGAACTATGAGTAAAATAGAGAAACAGACAGCAAAAAATAAGCTGGCAGAGGTCCAAATGAACTGCAATGCCATGCAGTGCCCACACATGCCTTTACACACTATTTTCTGCAGCCCCAGAGCCCTGAATCCAGATAAAAATACTTTGTCAGCCTTTCTGTAAAAATGATTTTTGAAATAATATGCTGCAGGCATCAGATCCAAATGTGCCGTGCACTAGTAAAATACATTTTTATCCTTTGCAGGTCGACCTTTTCGTGGGGCTGTTGCAAGGGGGAAATTTGACTCCTGAAGAACAACAACAGGTAAAGTCCAGTGATAAAAGGGTCTGATACATCTCTAAATTGAATTCCATTTCTTATGTGTGTGACCCTGTATCTTGTACTGTCTCCATCCAGGCTGTGCAAGAGCTCCGTGGCTCTCTAGATGTGCTAGAACGCAGGTACTTACAGGCTCAGGAGCAGTATCGTCAAGAACAACGACGCACTGGGTACCCATCTCTGGAGCTGGATCCACAAAGGTAAGTACAGCATATGAACATTGCAGTCAGTGGGAAAAGAGCAATGCTTTTCAAAACCTGGGCTAATTGTTTTATATTATCAATCTGTTCATCAGTAACACATAGGGGTGTATTTATAAGATATTAGCAGAGTTATTCGTCCTGTGAAACTGCATTTACATCTGTTCTCTGAGAAAGGAGACAAAAACGTTAAAGGAGAACTATGAGATGAGTGATTTCCACTCACCTCATAGTTCTAGCCGACCTGTGACAATGAGACTGTCACAGGTCGGCTCAGTAGATCTGCCGTGACAGTGGGAGGGCCTGGATTCCCCTCTCCCCGCTCCGATCTGCCAGCGCTGACTGGCGGAACGGACGGGGGAGGGGGCGGGTACAGCTGGCTCTGCCTCTAGATAGGCAGAGCCAGCTGTCACTCACGCAGCTGGGCGGATACCGTCATCTACGTCAGGATCCGCTCCGGCTGCGGCGTCTCAGTATACCGCGAGCTGTAGCTCGCGGTATACTGAGCTTAGGGTAACGGGAGGATGCTAGTTTGTGTCCCCCCGTTACCCTAAGGAGAACTATGGGGAAAAACACTGACCCCATAGTTCTCCTTTAATGTCATGTTATTAGTATTTTCTTTCTAGGTCAAATGTAATATCGGAAAAATATTTTGTTAGATGGAGCTAAGGAGCATAGGAAATATATACTTCTTTCCTCAGCTCCTTCTAGTGGTCATAATGTGGTATCGTCCTGATCTTACATTTGATCTGGAAAGTAAATAAACTACGATTTGTTTTTGCCTCCATTCTCACAAAAGGGATATTCATGCAGTTTCACAGGATGAATGGCTCTGCAAATTTGTTAGAAATACACCCCCTAGGTTGTAGGAAATGTATTTGGCATAGATTGTAATAATGAACATTGTTTTCCTATACACAGCAGGCCTTCCCTGGTGATGGACACCACAGTGCACTGTATGGCACTTGTAAATGTTTTATATATACATAGTCGATCCAGTCCAACTTATGTGCGTGTGTATTTTTCTGGCATCTATATGTTGCCATTAAAGGAGAACTATGAGGTGAGTGATTTTCACTCAACTTCATATTTCGAGCCGACGTGTGACAATGAAACTGTCACACGTCGGCTCCATAGATCGGGAAGTGAGCGAATGCATACCGTCGCTCGCTCACTTCTCGATCATGTCCCTGCAGAGAGCCGTGACTGTCACTCATGGCTCCCTGCAGGGATTCCCCCCTCCCCTCTCCGATCCTCCAGCGCTGACTGGCGGAATGGATGGAGGAGGGGCGGGTACAGCTGGCTCTGCCTCTAGATAGGCAGAGCCAGGTGTAACTCACGCAGCTTTGTGGATCCAGACAGTATTGTCGGGATCCGTCCCGGCTGCGGCGGTCTCAGTATACCGCGAGCTGTAGCTCGCGGTATACTGAGCTTTGGGTGACGGGAGGATGCTAGTTTATGTCCTCCCGTGACCCTTAGGAGAACTATGGGGAAAAACACACCCCATAGTTCTACTTTAAACATTTTCTACTAGTATAGTTTTAACATTTGTTTTTGTTATGGATTTACATTGTCAGCTGGCGTTTTAGTTCTAAAGAGGAAGTCCAGTTTTTGCAATCAACATGTTTACCTCTTTATTTGCAGCTATTATAAGCAGGGCTCGAAAATGTGACGAGCAGACAGTGGAGCCCGACGAGCAGCAATTTATGGTACTTTTTTAATTATATAGTAAAAAAAAATACCCCCCATGGTGATTATATACCTCCAAAAGAAAGCTCTATCTGTCCCCAAACTTTTTTAACATAAATTGCAAGGCTATAGTCCGGTCATGCTGACTGGTGAAATTTTTGACTGACTGGTGAGACACTATCAAATTTTTCAAGCCCTGATTATAAGGCTTGTGTGGGATATGAAATATAGTTTTACCTGTTAATAATATGATATTTTTGGATAAGAAAAAAATTAATTGAAGATGATTTTAAATGCACAGTAATGCTTGCATATCTCAACAAGATGTCTGTTAATGAAGAGCTGGTACTTAGGAAGATTAGTAGATCCATGTATCATCCTTGGTTTTAAATGTGTCCATGTGTGATAGGTATCTGTTACACTTTTATTTTCGTATTGATATGTCGTATCTCTTCTTCACAGAGAACTTGAAGATGCCATATTCCAATTGGGAGTCCAACTGGATGAGTTACAAGAAAGAGTAGACCATTCCGCCCAGTCCAACCCTAGCACAGACCTCACACGTAGTACTCGCCATTTGGATAATGTCCCATTGCCATCAGCTGTAGTGCCTGTTCCAACTACTCAGACACCGTACCCACAGGTCAGTAACACATGACCTCACAACTGAAAGTTTCAAAAGGAAAAACTTCTCTTGCAACCAAATTAAATGTCTTTTCTCTTTCTAATCTCCTCTAGAAGGATGAATTTAGTTGCTTTGGACAGTGGTGGATATAGACTGCAGAGAAAACATGTCTGGTACCTACAAGGACAGCTGCCCATTTTGTGTTTTGTTACCATCTACATCTCAGCATGATATACACTACTCTCTGTGCTCTCCCCAGCAAAACCAGTACCACTGGCCTCTTTCATGTTCCATTGCCAGCACTAGTAGACCCTGTCCCATGCGATAACATTTAATAATTCTTATTGGGATCTACTATATTTGCCGGCGTATAAGACGACTTTTTATACTTAAAAACATCCCCCGAAAATCGGTGGTCGTCTTATACGCGGGGTATACAATGTGAACGTTTCGTTAGTTTGGGCCAAGCTGGCCCAAAATGAACGTCCCTAATCTGTCAGCCTGCTGGATGTGCGGTAATACTGTATGTACGGTAGCTTCGGCTACATACAGTATACAGCGGTAGATTCGGCTACATACAGTATACCGCGATGAGCCAATCGCGGCGAGCGATGTACACAACCTCTGCCAATCCAAGCAGGCTTTGTATTCATTAATAGAATACATCACTCGTCGTGATTGGCCCAGCACGGTATACTGTATGTAGCCGAAGCTACTGTACATACAGTATTAACGCACATCCAGCGGGCTGACAGATTAGTGGGTGTATTTAAACTAAATGGCAGGTAGACAAGACCCCATCATGGCTCCAGCAAGAAGGAAATATGCAGCCTCGGAAGGGGGGTAGTCTTATACGACGAGTATAGCCCAAAACCTATGTTTTAATTGGAAAATTAGGGGATCGTCTTATACACCCAGTCGCCTTATACGCCGGCAAATACGGTAGTACTTTAACGGGACACCCCATATGATCAGCATGGAACCGCCCACTCCCTCATTTGGTATTTTCTTTAACCCCCTTTTTTGGCCTATCGTCTTTACTAGCATGTTCAGCTTGCACATGCACATGTGTACCTTCGGACAACCTTGCTATTAACAAAAAGCACAAAAGCACGGCGACTTTTAGAAACTTTTTTTTTATAAGTTATGCAGTTATATGCACCAACTTGTGCCCACCCCAAGAATAGGGCTAATTTCGTAGAGAAAAGGTGGAGGTGTTTCCTATTACTAACACATTGTATGTATCTACGGCCACAACCTTTTTTTTAGCTTTGGATTAAAACCTCTGCCAGTTTATTTTCTGCTGTCTGTTTACCACTTGGGAAATGTCCCTCTACTTCCTCTCAGACAATTGTCCGCGGAGCTGATCTCCCCATTGGAAGATATCCTCTTGCCTTTTGGGCAAATCTAAAATTTCGGCACTTGCTTCACTTTCTTTTTCAGTTTTAATGGTCACCAGTACAAATAGAGGGATGACTCAACCCAATTGTAAGGCAGCAATATAAACTTCAGAGGCTCTAACTAGGGAGGCACCAATACAGTTTTTTCGGTATCGCGTACGAGTACCGATCTCTTGCTGTCGGTACTCGCAGATGCTGAGTACCGATACCTGTGCTTCCGCTGGCATGGAGCCGGCTTCCTGGGAAAAAAAGAAGCCGGGCAGCGGGTAATGACACGCTGTCTGGCTTCCTTATTGCCCGGGAAGCCAGCTCCATGTTTGGCCAGCTCAATGCTGAGTGGCTGGGAAACTGGCTTCCCAGCCAATCAGCATGGAGCTGGCTCCTCGGGCAATCAGGAAGGTGGAAGGCGGGTCATTACTCGCTGCCCATGTTCCCCTACGGCACTGCTGGTCAGAGGAAATCGGGGAAGGTATCTGAGCATTTGGCGAGTAGGAGTACTCACCCAAATACTCAGTTTTGGTACTGATACCGATACTAGTATCGGTGCCTAGCTCTAACCCTTCCCCACTTTATCCAAAACTAAAAATAAAAGGTTTTACTGAAGATCCCCTTTAAACTTTAGCTGAATTAGGTCAATAGAGTGCCCACTCAGCAGTGGGCTATATTTATTGTTCATAGAGGGGCATAGTAGTAAGTTTTAGGGGCAATTCCAGTGTCCCCTGTTCGCATGGAACTTGATTTCATGAAGCAAGATAAAGTATTAAAAACAATATTATACTATAGTAAGAAAGTCTGTTTGTATAGATAACAGATACAAGATTTGGACCATTAGCACATCTGTCTGTTATTGTGATAATGATGGACAAAAATCACTAGAACTTAGCTGAGATAGCTGTCATTTGTGAAGTCCCATTTTAAAGTTAAGTGGTACGTGCACTTAGCTTTAATTTCCCCCCGCTCCTTAACCCACAACTGTTCATATGTACCTGTAGTCCTCTGATGAGCTCTGCCTGACTGTGGGTTACAGATAAGTATTTGCACTTACAGAAATGCTAGAAGAGGGGAGCCCCGGGTACTTTAAGGAAAACAGCTTTGCTTTTTCTTTGTTGCAGGTTTTATGTGTAAGCTCTGTTTTGTTCTTCATATAATTCACATGCAATCCTGCACAACTTCAGCATAGTGCCATGGTGCGTTCTAGAAATATTCTACTGTCTCTGTCTCTAGGCGACATCCCCAGGCCCCCCTGGATTGCCTGGTACAGGTATGAGAACATCAGATAAAGAGGATCCAGAGGAATATTTACCTCAACCGCTCCACTACAAACACATGCAGGTGGAAAAGGATTATGGAGCTTTGCTGTCCACGTAAGTGTTTAAATACGGTTGAGAATCTTTGTTTACCTGGAGTTCTGCTTTAAATATTGTCAAATTAGTATTTCTACGGTATCCTTGTGAAGCTATACAAAAAGCTTTAAAGCTAAATCTGATGCAAGCTCACCTAGTCTAAATACAAGAACCATGTGTATTCTTACATTTATCTTGGTGTGCTTTGTGTATTTCTTCCAGATCTGTATAGTATTCCAGTGTGAAACTTTAGCTCTGTGCAGGAACTTCCTGTAATAAATACCAGGAGGGTGACTGGTCTTGCCACCGCCCCCTCTTGTAGTTTTCTGCAGGCAGCCTCTAGTGGGTGGGGCCTGCTGAGTCCCTCCCACAGCTCTACTCTCTGTACAAGCTATGTACCGCACAGTGATGATGTCACTGCTTCATTTACAAGGTGATATGTGGGCTTACAAAGGCACTTGGTGCACACAAAGCGATTTAGATTCTTTTGTAGCTATTGAGGAATATATTTAAAGTTTTTGCACCTAGAGGTCAGCCTTGAAGGACACACGCAATATGTTATTTTAAAGCTGAACTCCCAGCACATCCAATGTGAAATCTAAAGTTATTTACACCTCCCTATTCGTTTTTACAAGTTTATCCTTCCAGAAATTGGGTTTGCATACCCTAAGGTCTTTTTCACACCTGGGCGTTTTGTAGTTCGTTCCTACGCTCTGCAAAACGCTCAAACACTGAAATCCCATTATTTCCTATGGGTATGGTTCACATCTGGGCGTATTACAGGCCGTATGAACGCGCTACAAAACAGCCAGATAGCCCTCGGAAACGCGCGTTTGTCGCGCATTTTTTTACCGCGGTAAGAACGCGCAGCACGAAACGCGCGACAAACGCGCATATTCAATACGCCTAGGTGTGAACCCAGCCTAAAACATAATTTAAAATCATCATCTCAAGCTCCACTGCATTATTTTCATCTTTACAACATTCCGCATTGTGGCAGGTTAACATGGTGGTCATCATAGGTCATCATAGTGATGTAGCAATCAGGTTAGGACCACAGATTCTGATGTTGAGCTGCACATGAAGTGGTGGATAATAAGGGCTCTATCAAGGAACGTGAAGCATCCCTATCATTGTGTTACACAGATCAAAGTGCAGATTATGAGAAAAACATATCTATACATTTCCCTTTAGCAAGTCAGGGACTCTGGCTCTATAATTTGCAACTGTGTATCAGGATGCACTTGGAGACACCAGGTCACCTATGTCATTTTAAGGGACACAGATAGGGAGATAGCAAGCCACACACAAATCCTTTTTATCACATCTATGCTTGATGTAACCGAGGCAAGGAGGCATTTCCTTTTATGTTTCATATTACTTTACTTCTATATGCTTTTTCTTGTGCCTTGGGATTCAGCTTTACATTTTTACTTGCCACTACTGTTGAAGCAAATCTGGATGCACAGAGAGAGAGAAACCTTTGTCCCCATCTCCAAGCCAGACATTGTTCTGCATGTTTTTCGCCAGCTTTATTAGGTTATTATTATTTTTAATAAATATATTATTAGCAATAGGATTTATTAAATATTTTTATTTTTTACATTGCTTTTAGGGGCTTTGGGGAAATATTGGGGGTCTAACCCCTGATGTTTTCCTTTTAAAATAGAAAAGGAGATTTAGGACACAAAGTCCTCTATCTCTTTTTCTGTATCCCCCGTTATCAATGAACAGGAATGAGTGTTCCTGTTCATTGATAACATGAGGACGTGGTATGTTTACTATACCTACAACTATGAATGAACATGAGGTGATGTAGATCACTCCCATTCATTCATAATTGAGGATATAGTTAACATACCATGTCCTCAATTATCTGCAAACACTCAGTGATCGCTGAGTGTTTGTGCTCGCTCTCCTCTCTGACACGCTGTCACAGGAGGCTGATCGAGCGGAGCAGGGAGGTGAGTTCAGCCTCCTGTGACAGTGCTGGCTGTTTCCACCCACACACCGCTGTGCCGGACTGTGATAGGCGGCTGAGCGCTGTGGGAGGAGAGCTCAGCCTCCTGTGACAGCGCTGGCTGTCTCCGCCCACACACTGCTCTGCCGGACTGTGATAGGCGGCTGAGCGGTGTGGGAGTAGAGACGCCGGCCGCTCACAGCGCTCTCGTCCGGCAGCGCTCGGCCGGCTGTCACTTTCTTTTCTCCCCGCTGGAACACAGAGCAGCGCCCAGCGGGGAGAAAAGAAACCAGGGATGCGCCGATGTATCGGCAGGAAAATGGCACTTTCAGCATTATGCCAAAAGTGCCATTTTCGGCCGATATATCGGTGCATCCCTAATTAGCAACTATTGTGACTTGATCTTTGCTGCAGGTAAAAGTACTGTCATGATTTGTTGATACCTGTATATTCTTATTGTGCTGTTCATCCTATAGATATAGCAGCTTTAAATCCCTTCCTGATGCCCTGGGACAGGAGCAGGATGAGTGGCCTCAGCAGAATCCACCAATTGCCAGACCACATGATCACGAAAACAACAGCACTGGACAGGGGCAATTTCAAGCTTCCAGATCACAGGACCATGCCAGACCACATGATCACCAAGATAGCAGCACTGCACAGGGGCATTTTGAAGCCTCCAGATTACAGGACAATGCACAAGCTAGAAGACCACTTGGGATGATGACTCCTGTTAGTAGTCATAATGAGCATGCACAGGCTGTCAATTCACAAGACCACCAATTACAAACTAAGGCAAAGCGCCAATCTCCAAGGACCAGTCAGCAGTATTATCCAAAGTCCATTGCTTCTCAAAACTTTCCACCCGATGTAAGTCCTACAGATCATATGCATGCCTGTAGTCCAGCTAGTGGCACCAGTGTACCTGTCACACCATCTCCCACAGAGCAACGGAGAGCATCTTCTGTGTCTAGCAGACATGGCATTGTTCCAGAGGAGGAAAAATCATCTAGAAGGTACTATATCTGTCTATCTGTTTGTCCTGCTTTCTGTACAAGGTTTTGGGGAAAGTACACCAAAAAGCTGTTGCTCAGTTTCCAAACTGGCATCATCCATTGGTTTCTTACAAAACTCTGGCGATGCTTCCACACGGAGTTCCTGACTCCAGTCCTGTGACTACCCATACCTCTACCTTCCTGGATTATGTAGCTCAGCTTTATGCCATCCTGTAACATCAGTCACCCCTCCTTGAGTGCCCATACAAATACATATAATCTGGCCATGGCCAGAGGCTTTTTACTTTTACAAAAATACTAAATGTGAGCCTGTAGCTCTTTTTAACTAGATCTGAATTTCAAAGTTCTGGTTTGCCCGCATTATGAAAAATAAAAATGATTAAAATAAGCTTCAGAAAAATGCAGCCTTCCCTTTGTTTTTCAGAAAACACATTTAGTGGTTGTTAATGGCCCAGTCAAACTAGATTTGATAGGTATGCAAACAAAGCCAACAAACATACTGACGGAGGTGTAAATTGGATCACAAGTTGCACTGTTATCTCTCAACTAATCGTATCTCTCTGACACTGTTATAAGAAATGTAGGAAAATGGCCACAGATATAAAAAGGGCTGTTCTATTATTTAAAGGAGAACTATGAGGCGAGTGAAAATCACTCACCCCCATAGTTCGAGCCGCCGTGACAATTGCGCTACACACGTTACATATCGCCGCGAACGTCGCAGTGAGAGCAATAATTTTAGGGCCATCAATCACTGATAACACTAAACTGATGAGCGGTAAAAGCTTTTAAAGCGTCGCCTATCGCCAATTTTGGGTATTATCGTTTTTTGAGGTTTCGCGGGCGCACACAATTTTAAGGCTTGACATGTTTGGTGTCTTTTTACCCAAAGTCAACCCCGTCTTTTATATTTTACCCAAAAATTGGGTAATAATAAATGTTTTATTATTTAATATAGGGGAAACGGTTTGTTTTTTGTTTTTTTAAATTTCGGTAATTTTTCCTTAATATAGTAAAAAAATAAAACCCGCAGTGGTGATTAAATACCACCAAAAGAAAGCTCTATGTGTCCCTAAAAAATAGTATAAAATTCATTTCAGTACAGCGCTGCATGACGGAATAAATGTCAGTCAAAGTACTGCAGCGCTGAATACTGAAAAATGGCCTGGCCAGGAAGGGGGTTTAACACAGCGGACTTAAAGTGGTTAAAGTAACACTAAGCTAATTTTTTGTCAATAGTTAAGGCACTTGAATGCATTTTCAAGATTGGACTCCTATTAACAAAAATGTACCTTATTTGTGTATCACTCGGCTGTATAACCTCAAATCATCTCTGAATTGGTGCTGACACTGTCCTTCCTTGTGGAGGGTGTCTACTTGTGTTCCCCATGGTCCCTGTGTGTGATGTAAAGTAGCCACTGCTTCAAGCTCACTCCTGTGATGGACTACAATCTCACATTTAGTTTACTAATTTGTATATAGATTGTAGTCCATCATGAGAGTGAGCTTGGAGCGGTGGCTACTTTACAACACACAAAGGGACCATGGAAAACAAAAGTAGGCACCCTCCAGAAGGAAGGACAGTGTCAGCACCAATTCAGAGATGATTTGAGGTTCTTCAGCCGAGTGATACACAAATAAGATAAATTTTTATTAATAGTTAAGGTACTTTAATGCATTATTAAGATTTAACTTCTGAGTTTAGTGTCCCTTTAATAAAGTTGTGAAACAATGCTCTGTGTTACTTGGCCAATGCTATGAATTGGAGTACACCACCAACACATGCCCTAACAAATAGAAAAGCAGACCAGACCTGGCTTTTTGTTTGGGCTCTTTTTCATCTACATGGACGTGTTCCTGAACTCACTCTTTTGTGGATTTGGTAAATATCCCTACCACCGTATACCACCCATGTAACTTTTACATTGACTGAACAGCTGCCATATTTTCTGTTTCTCTTTGACAGACCTGCTTACGTTTTCAGTAACACTAAAGTTGAAAGTAAAATTATAATATTAATTGAAGGAAAGAACAATCCTGCTTTACTCAATACACAATGTAGTGTAGTGTGAGCACATTGTGTGTAAATAAGGATTGGGGGATGGGGACGGGACTGTTATGTTTGGTCTCTATGACCCTTATTTGTTGGCCCTGGAGCAGTTATTGCCTGGGATTTTCCTTGTCGGGGTTGAGCTGACAAATCTTCCAGTGTCTTATCACTTCTTGTCATAACTCCATCCATAACCTTGTATGGAAAAGAATGTGTAGTCCAGCACTCCCATCATTTCAGCTGTCCATTTGTTAAGTTGCCTGTATTCAGTGTAAATGTACATCAACGTACGTGTGTCTGTGTTCTGTCAGGATGTCGCATGGGTCAAAGTCTATTCCACAGCGTCTATCACTGAGCTCCTCATTGCCCCGGCTGAAGGAACAGTCTCCTCGGACCCCCACCATCGAGTTTTCTGCCAGTGAGGAAAGCATCCAGGGATCCCCGTCTCATAAAAGCACCAAGAATGTCGGTCCTTTGAGCCACAACGAGTCACCAATTACTCTTAAAGAAAGCATTGCACAGGTAAGACAATGAGTCTATGTACAGGCAAGTGATCGGTATTTACAAATGTGGGCTGCTATATAAAAACTAGCACAGAGAAAAATGTATGCAACACTTTTAAGCGCAACAGGTTTTGATACATTAGACATATTTGAAATACATAACCGTGAACAGTTTTACGGTATCAGCCAACAAGCTTGTAATTCTGTTCAACCAGTCTGATATACATACCTCTGTTAAGTCAATTGGTTCAAACAGCTAAACAGAAATATATACATTGGTCAAAAGGACAGAATTATTTTCTGCCATTCTTGTGATTCATGTATCTCTACAAAACTGCATTCCTACCATCTGTTTCCTGTCATCTGCTTGAACTATGAAATAGCAACACCATACTACTTATGCATTAACAAGCTTCTATGTGAAACAGGAAGCTGCAGTAAGAAGTAGTGGTGTCAACCGTCTTGCTATACAGTGTTGCAGAGATGGGGGAAATCACAAAACTGGATGACCATAATAACAGATTCTTCGACAACTTAAGCTGGTCATACACTGCTACAATTTGGCCAAGTCCTGCTGACTAGCTGTGTGTGGACCCCTCAGGGCTCCTGCAGGCAATCAGCTGCAGTCACTGTTTAGGTATTCAGTGGCACACCCACCGTTGTCAGATTTTCATAGCCCAGCAGGATAGGGGGAAGGATTCCCTCATCCACACTTTACCAATAAAGTGTATAGCACATTTACAACCATAACCTACAACACATAATCCATATTAAATCTAGTAAACAAATGAAGAACCATTAAAATGGAAAACAATAAAAATAGCCATCTTGGGTTTAGAAATGGAGCTCTCTTATACCTGTATGCTTGATAAACTGGTGTGGGTGATAGCACTAGAGATGAGCCTGGGCTTGGTGTGAACCCATTGAATTCCATCCAAAACTGTGACCCCCCACTTCCCCCCTCCAGACCCAATCAGTGGCGGCAGCTGCGGTGGGGGAATTCTCAGCCCGTTTGTGACATGCGGGGTGGTGACTTATTGGGTCAGGAGTAGAAGGTGGCAGTCACAGTTTTGAGCAGGCTTGGGGGAACTAGGTTTGCACCGAGTCCAAGCTCATTACTTTATAGCACCATGCAATGTGAGTGAATCGCCGGAGAGCAATAATTCTAGGGCCAATATTTACACCTATCTCTAAACTGATGACCTGTGGGGGCTTTTAAAGCATTGTGTATTGACTTTTTGGGGGTACTGAATTCTGTCGCAGTTTCACGGATGCACACAATTTTTAACCTGGGCATGTTGGGTATCTATTTACTCTTTGTAACCTCATCTTTTATATCTTATATTAAAAAATGGTTTTATATTGTGATTTGGGGCACTAAATTTAACTTAAAGGAGAATTATGGGGTCAGGGCTAATCCCCATAGTTCTCCTAAGGGTAACGGGAGGACACAAATTAGCGTCCTCCTGTCACCCAAAGCTCAGTATACCGCGAGCTACAGCTCGCAGTATACTGAGATGCCACAGCCGGGACGGACTGTCGAGATCCACCCAGCTGCGTGATTGACAGCTGGCTCTGCCTATATAGAGGCAGAGCCAGCTGTACCCACCCCCGTCCGTTCTGCCAGTCAGCGCTGGAGGATCGGACAGGGGAGGGGGGGAATCCCTGCAGGGAGCCGTGAGTGACAGCCACGGCTCTCTGCAGGGATAGATCGAGAAGTGAGCGAGCGACGCTATGTGTTCGCTCACTTCCCAATATATTGAGCCGACATGTGACAGTTTCATTGTCACAGGTCGGCTAGAACTATGAGGCTGAGTGATTTTTACTCGCCTCATAGTTCTCCTTTAAGTGCATTTTTCACTAAATTGTTGGGTTTGAGAATAAGTTGCGCTAATGTCACGCAACATAAAAGTTTGCAACTTTTGCCATTTTATTCTATAGGGTCTTGGCTTTCAGTAAATATATAATGTTTGGGGGGTTTTAAGTAATTTTCTGGCCTAAAATGTGGATTATAACATGGGTGCAAAAAATGAAAAAAAGGCCTTGGTCCTTAAGGGGTTAACAAAGCTGTTTGCAATACCATAATTAGAAACTAGATACACAGATTAGAATATATATGCAGCTTGTATTAATCAGTACATTTTTCAACATATTTTCTGCATTATAGAGGAGGATTTTGTCCCCAGAAACAGATAGTGGTTTCCTTGGTTCAGAGAGTGGACGGTGCTTTCCGCTCCACAAACAGAGACATCAGCTGAGCCCAAATAGGTAGGTAGATCTGCTGCAATGTCTTAATCCTGCTGGCTTTTCGTGCTGCATTTCCTAACACTTTTGGGCATATGACTATGTATCTTATTCCTCTACTCCTGTACACTAAAATACAAAATGTTATGTGAACAATATCTGTTCTATAAAACTGCATCAATGATTTTTGTAGTACACAGGATTGCAAAAGATGGGAGTAGAAAATGTAGTCACTGTGCCTGGCTAAGCCTTTTAAAATGTAACTTCACTTAAATTCCCTCTGGGTAATTATTCTACATTGTAAGGATTTTAACAAACTTTGTTGCCGATTCTTTCTCTGTTCTAAAGACAAAGCTGTGTGTTTCACCATGTCCTTTCTAGACCGAATCCTGAATGGGAGGGTCGGGTTCGTTAGGACCATCTGGTACAATCTCAATGTTCTAAAGTTGCAGTGTCTGCATCCAGCTAGTAGCGATTAACCCTCACCAAAAATTACATTTCTGTTGCAGGGGATGCCTAACATTTTACTTGTATCTTAGTGGAGACTTCTGGGAAAATCTATGATACAATCACAAGAAATTACTATTCTGGGGCATTCCTTACACCAGCAATGTACAGAACACCTCCATGTCGCCATATTGGCTTGCATTTTTTGAACAGTTTTAGAAAATCACAGCGATTTCAAACTCAAATGGAAAGGTCATTTTTAATAACATGAAATTGCTTGTGTAGCAAGTGTACATGTTACATTATGTTTTAACGAAAGTGGAGTTTTCCATTAAATTAACCTTATATGTTTATTTGTGTAAAGTAACTATGTTAAAGAAATAGCATGAAATAGCAATGTCAGGGCAGGCAGCAAGCAGAGAGTGGTCATTCAGTCCAGGTCAACAACTTCAGTATTATAGCTTTTTACTAGAGGTGCACCGAAATGAAAATTTCAAAACCGAAATGAAAAAAATGTCAGGCCAATACTGAAAATGTTTTTGATTCCAACGTTTTCAATTTTTTTTAAACATTTTATTTTTATTTATTTTTTATAAATGTTTTAATTTTTTAATATTTATTTTTATTAAATATTTGTATTTTTTACTTTACTTCTAGACCCCTGACTTTCCCTCTGAAAATAGAAAAAGAGATTGAGGACTCTGTCCTCAATCTCTTTTTCTGCAGCCCCTGTTATAAATGAACAGGAATCCTCTATACTGAGTGTTCCTGTTCATTCATAACTTTGAGGTAGTATGTTTAATATAACCACAATCAGGAATGAACAGGAAGTGATGTACATCGCTTCCCATTCATTCATAATTGAGGATATAGTAAACACTCTGTCCTCAATTATTTACAAACACTCAGCGATCACTGATCACTGACAGCTTGTACCTCGTTCTCCTTCCTGACACGTTGTCACAGGAGGCTGAGCGAGTGGTGCGGGAGGAGAGCTCAGCCTCCTGTGACAGCGCTGGCTGCCTCCGCCCACACTGCTCTCCTCTGATCTGTGACAGGAGGCGGTGCGGGGAGGAGAGTTGCCGGCCGCTCAGTTTCTCTCCTCCCTGTTGGGACACCGAGCAGCGCCCAGTGGGGAGGAGAGAATAGGATGCACTGCTATATCTGCAAAAAAATGGCACTTTTGGCATTTTGCCAAAAGTGCCATTTTCATCCGTTATGTTTGGTGGCTGATATATCGGTGCATCCCTACTTTTTACACAAACAGATTAGCTGGTTTGAAGACACAGCACCAGTCACTTCCAAAGCTGATGCTTGAATACCCCCCTTGATCAGAGGAAACATGGCTAGCATCATTTCAGGGAGTTCTGGCAGGGATCATGTGGCTGCTATTTAGAAATACTGGCCTGGATTCTGTGGCTACTATTTAGAAATACTGGCCTGGATTCTGTGGCTACTATTTAGAAATAGTGGCCTGGATTCTGTGGCTACTATTTAGAAATACTGGCATAGATTCTGTGAATACCATTAGAGGTACTGGCAGGTATTCTGAAAGTCCGGGCTTAAATTTGCAGAGAAGTTCTCTAAATCCCGGCAGGGACTCTGCGAGTACTATAACAGACACAGACAGGAAAAGCTGATAGGGGTTTTAGCCTTCACCTTCTCTATGCAAAAAAATGTTAACCTCAGAGCAGGAAGTTTGGAAAAATCTCTGTAATGAAGCCCTAGATAGTGAAAACCTGACGGGTTCTCAACCTTTCCCCACTCAATTTAATTGTTAATTTTTGTGTTGAATTAAAAAAAAAAAATGTAGGAAAACAAAACTCCTTTATCTTATTTGTAAATCCATTTGCAACACTTGTAACAGATTTGTAATTAGAAGGGAAACAAATTGTAGAATAACATGTATACTTTTTATCTACAGTACTGATGGCTAATTTAAAACCAGCACTGGTTAGTATAAGAAAATGTACATTCTTTAGCTTTATTACATCTCTTTGCTTATCGATTGCATAGAAAATAAGATAATGTTTGCTGACAATGTTACAAAAAAAAAAAGCTTTGTATAATATGTATTCCTTTGTTATCCTAAATAATGACAAAGTTATTGTCAAACCAAAAAGGCCCATAGCAGAAATGTGAAAATGTCTCTGGTCCTCAAGGAGTATACAGGGGAGAGAGTTAAACTGGTTAGGGAAAGATATTTTGTCGGACAGATCATCCAACCGCCATTTTGTGTCTCTGGCTATGTGTTGTTTCCGAAATAGTTCACTTTAATCCTTACTCCTTAGAAGAGAAGACGCTGTAGCAACACAAGATTCCTCTAATGCTGCTGTGAAAAATGAAAGGCGACGCTCTAAAAACAGCAGTGGTAACTTCTACAGTACCCGCAAAGTGTTACGTGACAATAGAACGCAGAACAACCCCTGGGTTGGCCCATCAGAAGCTAGCTCTCCCTCTTTGGGGCCGAAGAGCCTGACTGAAAGCGAGAGCCGGGAAGAAAGTCACACTGGTGAGTGTTATATGCTTTCAAGTATTTTTCGTTAACTTTTAAAGAAGCCAGTTCCATTGACAACAAACAGAGAAAACCTCAAAAATTAGGAGCCAGCTGCAAATTCTAAGAAGCTTTGGCTACCTGGTTTCTGGTATTTATGTAATCCTGCCATCACCCATTACAGAGCATTACATTACACAACAAATCAGTTCTGCACCTGAGTGGGAGCTGTGGACGACCCAAGAAGTGTCAGTTTCAGTGCAGACTTCACAGCTTTCTCAGGATCAAAGTTTTTGGTGGATGACTGCATTCTACCAAAGAGGGAGTACAGCCTGACTATGGAGGCTGAGAGAAGTCTGGTGGTGGGTAGTCCTTACTGAACTAAGGAGTACTGTAAACCCTGGCTGTGAAATGATGCACTCCAAGGGAGCGGGTCAATGACAGCCTAGACTCCAAGAAGAGACGTGACATTGGACAGGGGAAGAAGTGGGGAACAGTTCTAAGGCAAGGAAAAGATAAGTAGTACTTTTAATAGAGAAGGTAGGGGGCCTATAACTATAAAAAAAATGGTATATCTGCATAATGTTCCCTAATGACCCCTAATTCAGACATGAGTATGAAGAGTAATGAAGGAAGACATTAACTTGAGGAATTTCAGATACAGATGCTGGAGCATTTTATACTCAATCTTGCACTTGTATCCACTATCCAAAGTGAAAAGTGTAGTTTTGAGTGTCAGTGCAGAAGCAGGGGGGAAATTGGGGGGATGCATTAGCAGGGGTCTGCTGTTAATTTTCTACTAAGTGTTCTAAGTGTCCTTGACTGTATAGCCACCCAGATTACTTGTAGCAGCCTCCTTGTGTGGTGCTCCCCCCCAATAATTTACAGGGTCCCCCCACTTTTCTGGAGGACCCAGGATCATGGCAAATTCAAATTCATTCAGGATGAAGAGCAGACCGGAGAACGTCCATCCCCGATCTGCTCTGTGTGATCATTAAGTCAGTAGCTCTGTCTAATAGACCCCAGATGTTTCCAAAAAAACAACCTGTCACCTCCATACACTATCACATAGGAGTTTGTTAGCTCCTGTGTGAAGGAAATAAAAGTGGAAACAAATTTTAAAAAGTGATAATAAAATAAGAATAAAAAAAAAGTAAAACCATCCCTGCTGCCCCCTCTATCTGCATGCAAAAAAACACCTTGACCACCTTAAGCCATTAAAGACAGACAGGGATCACACTGACAGTCTTCCCTATGTAAAGCCAACTTTAAGCAATGGAAGGAAACAATGATGACTGACTTGAGCATTCATATTATTAATCACTCTGCCCTCAGATGAATCGGACTCAGAACGGGAAAGATCTAACAATGTTATTGGTGATGTGTCTTCTGGAGCCTCTCTGCTTCCTTCACCTACTGACGAGCCAACCCAGCCTCTCAGGAACATTATGGAGTCTCGCACAGCAAGAAAGTAAGTCAGGGATGAACATTGTGTTTTATTATTCTGTCCATTTTACCAGAAGCTGTCTTGTACCTCTCTGTGTAGTAACATGGATAGTCATTTCCACCCTTTCTATAAGCATTGGGGACTGTTTGTCAGAATTAATTCTGGTCAATTACAGAAGACCATAATATCTAAATGATCGGTACCAAAACAGCAGGTCTTAATATCAGATGGAGTTACAGGCGAAATCTAAAAATTACAATGTTAGTCCCTGTAAATCTGCGGAATTGTGAGAGAAGGTAGCTGTTATTTTAAGAAAACCTGTCCTGAGAGACAAACATGGACTGCATGCAGCTGTAGATCTTCTCCTTAAAATAACAGTTTCCTGAGTGGGGGGCGCAAGCAGAGCGGTGTGCCTGCCGCCTTTTATCCGGTTGGAGCATCCCAAGTTGCCAAGAGCCCGGTGAGGAGATGTGTAAGGGACATACACATCTCCCCACCCAGCTCTTAGCCACCTGGGACACTTGCCAGCATCCCGCCGAGCTTTTCGACATCCAGTGACGTCACTGGTTGCCAGGAGTTCGGCAGGACACCGGCCAGAGTGTCCCGCATTGCTAAGAGCTGGGAAGGGAGCTGTAAAGCCCACACACATCACCATGCCCGGCTCTTAGTGGGGTCACTCTCCACCAGCACCGCCCTTACTGAATGATTCTGCACCATCCAGCAACACCCCCCTTCTCTGCTGCCTCAGGTAGCAAAAAGGCTAGGGACGCCCCTGAGCCTACATATTATATTTCTGTCAGCACAGAGTTTCTTTAAAGGAGAACTATGGGGTCAGGGCTTTTCCCCATAGTTCTCCTACGGGTGACGGGAGGACACAAACTAGCGTCCTCCCGTCACCCTAAGCTTAGTATACGCGAGCTACAGCTGAGATCCACCCAGCTGCGTGATTGACAGCTGGCTCTTCATATCTAGAGGCAGAGCCAGCCGTGCCCGCCCCCTCCGTTCCCTCAGTCAGCACTTGAGGATCGGAGGGGCGGAGGAATCCCTGCAGGGAACCGTGAGTGACAATCACTGCTCTCTACAGGGAGATGATCGATAAGTGAGCGAGCGACGGTATGTGTTCACTCACTTCCCGATCTATTGAGCCGACCTGTGACAGTTTCATTGTCACAGGTCGGCTAGAACTATGAGGCTGAGTGATTTTCACTCGCCTCAAAGTTCTCCTTTAAGAATTTTTCTCAGAAAGGAGCTGGATGGGTATGTCCTGGGCATGACAACTAAAATATCAGTAGGATGCAAAGACTAAAAGAGAGGATTAAAAGGGAACCTGAACCTAAAATGCTTCTAAGGTAACATCAGTGCTGAAGTCTGGACACCTTATGGTGTCTTTAAGGACCGGTTAATCTTCAAAACAATCCTTGTGGAACGTTTTTGATCTTAGGCCCAGGCGGACCTTATCTTAAAAAGTTCCTCTCAGCCTACTTAAAAAAAATTGCAGGTAAAAGCATATACAAATCTGGTAATATAAATGCATGCTTGCAGCTTTTTTCTTTTACCTAATTTATTTGTTTATTTACTTGCATTTGTGCAATCACGCATTCTAGAGAGAGAAGTTGTAAACCCTCCATGGACTGCCCACATGGATAACCACAGTCTAGTATTTTACCATTACATAATGCTGGAATATCCACTCACTAGAGGTGGGTCTGTAAAGAGAAGAGATTTCAGAGTGGTGGCTTCTGGAAAATAACCACCTGCTACTAAATGTTCTGCTGGCACAGGTTTATAAACCTGGTCATACACTGCTCGAATTGTGGGCAGAATTTGAGCTGTGGGTGGCCCTGGTGACTTCTCTGTTCCACACAAGCCAATTTTTCAATACATTTTTGTTGAAGGAACCAGTCCAAAAATTGTCAACCGAACTAATCAACTGCAGTCACTGTTCGGGTATTCTGAGAGCTGCGGACACTGGGTGTCAGAATACAATAGCCCAGCAGGGGGATTCGCTCATTCATGTTGTTTAGAGCCCTGGTTCTCAACTCATGGGTCGCGACCCAAAAGTGGGTCGCGGCGCCCTTCCTGCATGGAGCAGCCCATCTTCAGTAGGGAGACATAGAGGGGGGGATTTTCTGTCAGTCTAAGGGAACTCCGTGTTGTAGGCAGGCAGGGGGATGTGTAAAGTTTGCTGGATTAGCATTTGCAATTGTAATAAAAAGAAAAGCGAATGTTACTACAACAGACTAGGCTTGGAATAAATAATGTCACCTGTCAGTGCAAAAGCTGGGGGAGGGGCTTTAGAAGGGCTGTGCTGCAAGTTTTCTACTTGCAGCGAAGCCCCTGCTAATGCCTCCCCAGCTTCTGCACTGACAGGAGACATTGTGACAGGAGACACTGATTGACATTGTACACCACCACCCATCATGGTTTTTGAGGTCCCCTGCTCTTTTGGGGGACCTGGGACCATGGCAATATGGATGGAGCTCTGTCACAGCACTGCAGCCCCCACTGGACCTCAGGCTGAGGATCCACCACAGTTCTCGATATGATAGGGAGACTGAGTGGATCTTATAAAAAGGAAAACAAGTTAAATTTTTTTTGGAGTGTGTATGTGTGTGAGAATGCCTGTGAGTGTGTGAGATTGTGTCTGTGGTTGTGTGTGTCTGACAGCGTATGGCCGCATAGTCCCATAGAGGACAGGTGCTGCGTACTAATCACACAAGCACCTGTCCTTCCCGGGAGCTGCCCGATACGGCCGTGCACGCAGCACGGAGCTCTAGGTGCCGGCCGATTCCCGTGTGAATGAGGCCTTACTATTAAGAAACAAGATTGTTTTCTTGCTGAAGTGGCAGCTGGCTACTTCCAGGTGCTCTGCTAGGACTGGGGACAGTATATTTGTCACTAAGCTTTTCCTCTAATTGGATCTCAGAGGTGTTTTGTAGCTAGCTGGAGACACCTGGGTATACTTGAATTAGCCTCAATAGCTAAGCTAGTAGTTATTAAGTGCAGGATTTGATGAAAACATGGCCCATTAATCATTCTTCATCCAAGGGTGCAACCAATATTGTGACTTGCTTCATTTCTTTTGCTGTAAATATCATTTTACTGGCAGAAAAGAAAAGGTGCACAAAGGATCATTTTCTTTTCTGGCGAAAAGAAGTATGAGGGCTGACTTTGTTGCTAAACAATGCACGTTGTTTTTCTGACTTTAGCGTCAGTATTGTCACGGATTCAGCCAATCATGCAGCAAGTGATCCGGGTCAGTGACTCAACTCTACTGATGACCTTTGGAATGAACTAAAAGGCCAAGCCAGGTCTTTTCATCGGGTATCAGTACCTGACCTCACCAATGCTCTTTTATTCCCAAAGACATACTCTGTGACAGAGTTACCTGGCGGTGGACCGTAGCGAACGTCCGCCGCCGACCAATCCCGGCGAGTCATGCCGCCCCTCCTTCTTCTGGCTCACAGATCTTAAGCCGCGCTGTTTAACTTGCTCGGTGTCCTGTTAATGTAACACGACGCTGAGCAATTCCCTGCTCTAAAAGACATCTTCCCTGCTGGGCTCCTTGAACTGACAGTCGTTACTGACAGACTCCTCTGTCTCAGCTGCATCAGAAATAAGGCATCTCTTAAAGAAGACACCTCAGTGTGGGAAGAGCTACTGCTCCAGAGGGAATACTTACATAACCAGTGTGGACTAATCCTTAAAGCTACAGACTCCAAGTATTCCCTCGTTACTTATAGACCGTCTTGTCATTCATGTAATAGAGTCAATGTTCTTGGAACTGTCATGCTGACCATGTAAAGGAATCTGCTATACTACCTGTTTATCATTGTGTCAGAAACACTGGATCGCATAGACTGTACTACCTCCTTTTAAAAAGATTGTATGAAGTAATACTCTCCCGTTAAACTGTGTACTAGGAACTCTTTTACTATACCCTGCAGGTGCTTAACTCTTGAACTTCGAAGTTATAATTGTATTACATACCCTATCAAGGAATTTTTAATTTGGCTGCGTTTATGAAAAGACGCATTATACTCCTCATTACGAAAGCACCGATAAAGCATGGAGCCGGCTTTTTGGCCAATCAGGAAGCCGGGCGTTGTGTAATGACGTGGCGCCCGGCTTCCTGATTGGACAGCTCCCGGTATCAGGAAGTTAGGCAGCACGTCATTACACGATGCCCGGCTCCCTGATTGGCAAGTGACGAGAGAGCATGGAGCCGGCTTCCCGGGCCAATCAGGAAGCCGGGCAGCATGTAATGACGCGCTGCCCGGCTTCCTGATTGGCCGGAAGCTGGCCAATCAGGAAGCCGGGCGCCACGTCATTACACAACGCCCGGCTTCCTGATTGGCCAAAAAGCCGGCTCCATGCTTTCTCGTCACCTAGTGACGAGAAGCATGGGGACGGCTTCCCTGCTAATCGGGAAGCCGGGTGGCGAGTCTTTACACGCCGCCTGGCTTCCTGAATGGGACTTCCGGTACTCAGTATTCGGTATCGGCGAGCACCGGAAAAAAAAATATCGGTACTCGATACCAAAATACCGGTATTGGTGCATCCCTACTCCTCATACACCCCATCTAGATTGACGTGTATACAGACTCTGTAGCCGAGATCCTACCAGGTAACTAACTATTCATTAACCTCATAAGTCATGACACACTCCAAAATCTTGTTGAAAGCCTTCCAAGAAAAATGGGGGCCGATTTAGCTGCAAAAGGAGTAGAGGGTCAAGGGCAACTCTATATTAATGCCCATGGTTCTGGGACGTCCAACAAGCTCATATAGATGTGATGGTCAGGTATCCAAAAACCTTTGGTCATATGTGCATAATGTACATACCAGCTTGCTATACTTGCTGTTATTATGCAGATCTGCATTTGACCTGCTTCAAGCGGGTTTAGCATTCCTAGGAGACTTTGATTGGAAAACTGGTATGACACAAACAAAAGCCCATTGACAAAGGTCCTTAGGCTGGCTTCACAGCTATGTGCTGGCGGTAACACATTAAAATGCAGATGTTAAAATGATATACATGTGCATTCATGATTTTCCATTCTGAATAGCACTCTAAAGCTGGCCATATACCTTACAACCATCGCACGACTTTCGTTGTGCGATGGTTGTAAGGTGATTCAAATTTCGTATGATCTACCCATCTTGGACAGGCAGATCGTACTTGCGATCATCGCAAGCCCTCCCCGCTGAGGGGAGGGCTTCTGATGATTGCAGTGTTGAGCGGACACCAGCACCAGCTTGCGCACACCAGCCCGTGCGACATTCGTCTCCCGACCACGCCATCAACCCGCCGAAAATCATACCATTTTCGGCAGGTTTTCAAGCGTGCTCTAAAGACGAATGTTGTGCGACCTTACAGTAGAAGCGGTCGCACGCTGCCTATACACCTGCTGATTATCGTACGATCGCGGGAACACCCGCGATTATCGTACGATAATTGGCAGGTGTATGGGCACCTTAACACACATATACAAAATGGTCAAATGCACCTGAAATATAGTACACTACAGTGCACAGATGTAATTATTGTGTGTTGCTCAGGAGGAGCCAGGATGCATTTTTTTGTGGTCAGGCTCAATAATCATGTTATAAGTAGGCACCACAGCAAAAAATAGTATGTTAGTTTTAGGAAGAGCTAAGCGTCATCAGTTCTAGTAAGCTGGAAAGACAGAGGGAAATTGCTAAAAGTACTTTGGTTAAAGGAGCCGGTCCGAAAATCGTTGGCTGAGCAGTGACTGCAACTATTAGGAGATTCTGACCATAACACACCTGCAGCTGTCAGAATACAATAGCCTGGCTGGGGAGGGGAATTCTTTTAGCATGGATGGGGAATCAAAAGTTTTTCCCTAAACATCCTCGTCTCTTCTAAACCTCCCCCTTATTCCCCAACCCCTCCTGACTTGCCCTGATCTCCTGAGGTGTGTGTTTGGTTACAGGTAACTAGGTGTTGCTATATACCACAGATGAAGGATTGTTGCTGTGCTGACTGTGTGCCAGTTTAGTTTGTTAGTATGGGCACTGTGTGCAGATATGCATTCAATATATAATTTGTGAACTTCCATGTGTTCACCATTGTGTCTGTGCATCGAGCTGCACAGATATGGAAGAGCTTGCAGATAATGTCCTGTGAGTAGTAAGAGTGATAACCAGTTTGATGTCTCTGCCTTTCCTTCATAAATTGTTTTCTCTGTCTGTGACCAGCTGATAACTAGGAAACGCATTGTATGAAGTTCTCTGAAAAATAAAAAAACAACGCTTGGCAGCTCTGGTATATCATGCCATGGCTTGTTCTGGTATTTACACTCCTTGGATTTTTCTGCTTTCTCTCCCTCCAGTCAGGCCATCCATGATTTACAGAAGGAAGTGACTCAGCTTCGTCACCACTTAGAGAACAGCCTGACCCGATCACCAGCCCGAGGGAAGCTGTGGAAGCCAACTGCTGCTAAGTGAGTGAACTGAGTTATGAATAAAATCGCATCATTATCAAAGTGTGATTTGCTAAACTTTCTGTGCAGATACTGTAGCTAGAAACCCATCTCCTGCTGGTTCTTCCTCCTCCCCGGATCAAAGAACATATTCTGACCTCTAGTGCAGGTGAAAGCTGCCCCTCTACATTATCAGGTGACATCTGATGGTCAAGCATGTTTATTATGGGAGTCTAGAGACTGGGAAGCTTTGAAGTTACAATGCCAAGAGGTTTGAGGGAACCTCCAGCTTTAGTTTAAAAAGGAACCTCCCTGACAGTAATGGTGACAATGTCTTAGATAGGAGTGTATAAGTGCAATAGAAATCATTTTTTCCAAAAACAAAATGGCTGGTCAAGAGGGTGTAGAGTCAAAGTCTTAAAATCCTAAGTAGATGTAATCGCTTTTAGTTATCTAAACATGGTGAAGGGAATTTATCAAAACTGGAGCAGACAAAATCTGGAGCAGCATTGCATGGCAACCAATCAGCCTCTGTCTTTCATTTTCAAATCTTAACAGAACAAACTGAAGAGAGAATTTGATTGGTTGCCATGCACAGCTGCTCCAGATTTTGTCTGCTCCAGTTTAATAAATGCCTCCCTTTGTATCAAACTATTGCCTTTGTTTTTAATAAAACACTTATTTTCAAGTTTTTTCCATCCTTTGTTGCATGTCAGTGCTGCTGATCTTTGTCAGCCTCTTTGTAGCCACTTGCGGTCTACATGCACTCCAACGATGGCTGCGTGGCATTTCTTAGGGCGGGTTTCCTGATATGGTAACAACAGTGGATCATGTCTGCAAAATGTGTTTTGAAACGGTCACTTGTAGTCTCCATCGGAAGCTCCTGTGACAGGGTGATAACGCAGAAGCACAGATGAGAGATGGCGGCAGACTGTTGTCACCCTATAGCAGGAAGTTGCTGAACAAGGCAATTAATGGCAGGATCACCAGGTTTAGCAAACCATGCACATTTTAAAAATAAATTATAGTTACATTACCTCAGTAAAACTTTGAGGGGTTTTAAGGGTCATTTTATCAATGTTTTCACCCAAGATTCACAAAACATTTGCCTAAGATTCATTCATTTTTCTAATGGAATCTTATAGTGAAATGGGTGAATCCTGGGTAAAAACATTGATCTTTAGATTCACATACAGTATACATAAAGTTTTGAACAGAGTGGAGAAAAGTCACAGCGGTTGTCAGGTTGTTAATGTTGCTTGTGTCCCCACAAGCATCGAAGTGAAGATATTTCCCTTCACTTCCTGTCCCTGCGACATCAGGGTAAGAATTGAGGGGAATGAGTACAGGTTTACACGGGAAATAATTAAACCATTGTGGGTGGCAGGTTGCTGTGGACCGCACAGTTCCATATGATTGTTATTTTCTATTGAAAGATGATGGGAGGCTTTTACAGTTGCCCCCAAATGGCCACCATTACAGCTGAATTATGGATACATTTTCCAGTGATTTATTTCCTATTTTAGAAGAAATCCTAGCTGGAGACTGGGAAAGTTTATCTGGTATCCCCCAGGAACTCAAGGAAACAGATTTCTATTTACATCTTCTACATTGTTAACCTGCTTGATTTTATCCGAACAGTGCAGATCATTGTGGGCACTCTGTACGTACACTATATGATCAAAAGTATTTAGAAGCCTGCCTTTATACACACATGAACTTTAATGGCATCCCAGTCTTAGTCCGTAGGGTTCAATATTGGGTTGGCTCCACCCTTTGCCGCTATAAGAGCTTCAACTCTTCTGGGAAGGCGTCCACAAGGTTTAGGAGTGTGTCTATGGGAATGTTTGACCATTCTCCCAGAAGCGCATTTGTGAGGTCAGGTACTGATGTTGGAGGAGAAGGCCAGGCTCGCGGTCTCCGCTCTAATTCATCCCAAAGGAGTTCTATCGGGTTGAGGTCAGGACTCTGTGCAGGCCAGTCAAGTTCCTCTACCCCAAACTCGCTCATCTATGTCTTTATGGACCTTGCTTTGTACACTGGTGCGCAGTCATGTTGGAACAGGAAGGGGCCATCCCCAAACTGTTCCCACAAAGTTGGGAGCATGAAATTGTCCAAAATGTCTTAGTGTGCTGATGCCTTAAGAGTTCCCTTCACTGGAACTAAGAGGCCAAGCCCAATCCCTGAGAAACAACCCCACACCACAATCCCCCCTCCACCAAACTTTACACTTGGCACAATGCAGTCAGGCAAGTACCGTTCTCCTGCCAACCGCCAACCCAGAGACATCCATCAGATTGCCAGACAGAGAAGCGTGATTGGTCACTCCAGAGAACACGTCTCCACTTCTCTAGAGTCCAGTGGCGGCGCGCTTTACATCCCTGCATCCGACGCTATGCATTGCACTTGGTGATGTGCGGCTTGGATGCAGCTGCTCGGCCATGGAAACCCGTTCCATGAAGCTCTCTACGCACTGTTGTTGTGCCAATCTGAAGGCCACACGAAGTTTGGAGGTCTGTAGCTATTGACTTTGCAGACAGTTGGCGACTTCTGGGCACTGTGCGCTTCAGCATGCGCTGACCCCGCTCTGTCATTTTATGAGGCCTACCACTTCATGGCTGAGTTGCTGTTGTTCCCAGTTGCTTCCACTGTGTTATAATACCACTAAACGTGCCCATACACCTGACGATTATCGTACGATAATCGCGGGTGATCCCGCGATCGTACGATAATAGGCAGGTGTACAGGCAGCGTGCGACCGCATTTAAACGCTATCGTAGATTTTCGGCGGGTTGGTAGCACGATCGAAAGCCACAATCGCACACTGCCCGCTCAGCATTGCAATCATCGGCAAGCCCTTTCCTCAGCGGGGCGTGCTTGCGATGATCGCAAGTACGATCTGCCTGCCCAAGATGGGCAGATCGTACGAAATTAGAATCACCTTACAACCATCGCACAATGAAAGTTGTGCGATGGTTGTAAGGTGTATGGGCAGCTTAACAGTTGACCGTGGAATATTTAGTAGCAAGGAAATTTCACGGATGGACTTATTGCACAGGTGGCAACCTATCATGGTACCACGCTTGAATTCATTGAGCTCCTGAGAGCAACCAATTATTTCCCACGTTTGTAGAAGCGTCTGCATGCCTAGGTGCTTAATTTTATACACCTGTGGCCATGGAGGTGATTGGAACACCTGAATCCAATGATTTGGAGGGGTGCCGCAATACTTTTGGCATTATAGTGTACTTCTAGCTCTGCTCTAGGCAGATATAAAGAAACAACACCAAATGCAGTTATATAATTATAATAATGATAAGAAAATGTGGTTATAAATGCTGGTAGTACCAGTGCCTAAAGGTGCCCATACACCTTACGATGATCGAATAGTCGTACGATTTCCGTACGGCAGCCCCATCCTGCCCCGATGATCGCAAGATTAATTTAGCCGTAATAACCGAAAAGCACCTGGACGAAATGCGCTAATTGATTTGCCATATTTTCGTTAGCGCAAGCGCAGTGTAGATCGTACGACTTTTGACGGACGGAAACGCCAGCAACCTTATGAAAATTGTAAGACCTAGCAAAGTTTTAAACATGCTTGACCGTCAAAACTCGTACCATTGTACAGTACTGTCGGTTGGACACTGCAATGCACACATACGATTATCGGACGAAAAGTCGACCGCATACGAAAATCGTCCGATAATCGTAAGGTGTATGGGCACCTTAAATCTGTGTTGTGTTAGGCTCCTGTAATCCCTGTATAGCAGCAATGGGAGAGGGGAGAGCAGCACTACCAGGCATCATTCTTATCAGGGCCTATCAGGTATCATTCTTAAGAAGGGTATGCACAGTTTAATTTTCTTATGAAAGAAGTCATTTTTGGAATGTTCGTTTGAATATCTATCAGTTAGTATGGTGCAAAACGACAATGTTCCCGAATTTCTTTTAAAAAGCATGTTGGAAAATGTTCTCAATCAAACGAATTTCTAACTATCAATGTGGTTTTCATTCGGAAGCTCCATTCATTCCAAAATAAAATATTAAATAAAAGCTGAGGGGGAAGTTGGTTTTAATGGCATGACATAAAGCTTGCTTATTCTTTACAGGAAGCAACATGAGGCGGACGTTCCTCACTTTTCCCCTGGCTTGGATTCAACTATTTACAGACATCGGGCTCCAGTAAATGAAACAAGGACAGGTACGTGTTTCAGGAAAGCAGAATTGCTAATCAATGTCGTAGAGTGCCGATTCTGTCCAGACCGCAATCGCCGACCTGCTCTGGGTTATGACTGGCTGACAGTAGGTACACCAGCCTCCATAAGCCAAAGCAGGCCCCCCTCGGTTTCAGTCATTGTTTGTGGGGACCGCTGTCTTCCTAGCAACCAATGACATCAGGCAGGGCTGGGTGCTACAACTACAAGTTTTAGTTGGTGGCTGAACAGCCACCTAGATCAACTGCACTAGTCTGCTATTGTGCACCCCCCTGCCATGGGTTTCAGGTCCCCTGCTCCTCTGGGGGGCCTGGGACCATAGCAGTGTCTGGATGGAGAGCAGGAGCAGACTGAGGAATCTGCACTGTGCTGAATGAAGCATGGAGCGATGTGCTCTCTGTGCTTCCTGCTTCAGAACTGATGTGCCAGGTAAACTGGTGATTAAGCACAATCCTGTACTTGATCGTCTGTACCGGAGGGCAGGGGAGACATCAGGGGTCTAGTAGACCCCTGATGTCTCCATAAAAAGAACATGTCACCTCCAAATGTTGTCACATAGTGGCTTGTTAGCCCCTTTGTGATCGCAAAAAGTAAAAAAGAAATAAAAAAGTGATAAAGTAAAAAGTAATCGAATAAATAAAAATGGAAACCAACACTGCCATGTGATTTGAAAGTAAGCGGGGGGGGGGAGTTCTAACAACACTGTGCCTGGGAACACACACCAGCAGCTGTGGTTAAAATAGATTTTACAGCCTACCCACCCTCATGCAAAATGCAAAGTAAACCTGCACTGCACAGGGGTGTATTCTCTGCAGTGAGGCCAAGTGACATCATATCTTGACAAGGAGATTGGAAGCTGTAAACTTAGATGACTGTCTTTTACCTTAAGTCCAGCTTCTAGCCATTGCTGTTTGAGTAAAGGCAGCCCTTTCATTTTAATAGGCTGCCACAGCACTGCAACACAGGTTCTAATGCAGCTGCACCTTTTTCAATGCAGCACACTACAAATGCACAGGTGTTTCATATAAGTGCATTGTTGTACATTTTGGTGAGCTTTATAGGTGTTTTAGGGTGGCCCTGAAAATAAATGGCAGCTCAATGCTAGAGGCATGAGTTAACATGTGTTGCAGAAATATGCAGTGAACACTTTTTGCACTTTAGAGCAACTTAACAACATGAATCTGCTCCAACTCAACTTCTGCTTGGCAAATGTCGTCAGAGGTCCCAGTCTCTTATTTTGCACCAGGGCCTGTAAACTTCTCTTATTAGCTAAGCCTCATAAGAGTGAAATCCAGAATGAAGCTCCACTATTCAATTCTCAGCTTCGGTGGAAAAAGCTGGGCTCTGGCCTGCCCTCTCCCATCTTCTACACCACCCTGTTGGTCTGCTAGGCCATCCATCACTTTATTCTAATAACAAAGTCACTGGTGCCAAAGTTCATCCTCCAAAGGTATGTAAACATCAGAACTTCTCACAAGTGGGCAGCACTTGAAACAGTCAGGGTGTCTGAGGTCTAGCACACAGGAAACAGAAAAAAAAACAGTGCGCCTCTCTAGTGTAGACTTTATTAAGTGAAAAATGTTAACAAGCAAGAATGGTGCTCACAAACAGCCGATGTTAAAAAGCCTGTAGTGTGCAGAGGTGAATCTGCACTGAATGAATATCAGATGTCAGTCACATCAGGACCTGCGATAGAAGCATTCCTCCTTCTGCTAACATGACAGGCACGGTTAACGCGTTTCCGGTGTGATACCAACAAGTTCCTATAAGACTCAAAAATTGGCCAATCAACAACTGGCTGGAGTGCGACACAACGAGTGGCCAGCCAATAGGCTCCGTTTATGAGACCTCTTCATTCATGCTCACGTGACCACCAGCTCTCCGGCTGTGTAATGTGGTAGCTATGGTTAGAGCCGTACATGCAGGGCTGCGGGCAAAGTCTAGCTCCTCCCCCTGACCAATCACAAATGGACGGGGGAGGAGCTGGCATGTCTGTAGTTGTCCATGACTGAGTCTGATAGCAGTCGGTGACTGAACAAATTATGATATCAATTGTAGGAGCTAATAGGGGTGCTAACTTGATTGATTAAATACATTAGATCCATCTCAAATGATCTGCAAGGATCGCACTAAAAAGGCGAGCCCTCACAGATGATCACAATGTTAAAATATAAAACATATGTGAAACAAAATGTACATAAATAAATGTATATATACACATGAGAAAAACCCCATAAATACACTGAACACATGTTAAAAACACCAAGATGTAAAAACCACACATGGAGAGTACGTGATGCAAGTAAAAAAATTATTTTGATTCATCTGATTTACAGAACCCCAGTGGAGAAACCCTGTGTCACATGACCATGACCCTACTGATCAAACTAATCAGGAAGCAAAGGGAGTTCAGGGGCCATATACAGGTGAGTCATTAGACCTATACATATGGCAAAGCTATCATACGAGAAGCATGGACGCTACCATTGCTGATGCTCTTTTGAAAATGCTAGTTGGTGGCTCACCCACTTTCTGAATCACTGGCCCAAGACACGATGTATATTTATACCCAGGGCCATAACTATCCATCTTCAAGGGAATTTCTTTACCAGTACTAAATACTGATTGTTTTCATAACAAATCTGTAGATGTACTCAAACTATATATACAGAAATAGTACAGTAATCTTATCCAAATGTATTAGCCAGATGCTTATGCTTAATGCATAAATCACGGTGTAGCTGTGCAGCTCTGGCCAGCTTTTTCTTCTGGACCCTGCAACAGTCACGAGTTCTGCTTTCACTATAGTGACACCCTTGTTTATCTTTTTGTAGTCCCGGAAATTATTATTAGCCAAATGATATTGCTAACTGCATCAATCACTATGTAGTCATATGACTCTGGCCCACTTGTTCTACTGGGCCCTGCAGCAGTCAAATGTTCTGCTATCACTATAATGACACCATTGTTTAACTGGTCTAGTTTTCGTAAAAATCATAATTTCTGTAGCTATAGTTACCTGGTCTGATGCCCATCCTAGGTGCCTTTGCTGTGCGGAACAGCAAAGCCACCCAGAGAATCTTCACCTCCAATTAGAGGTGCACCGAAATTGAATTTTCTGACAGATGCCAGGAAAAAAAAAAAAATTCTAACCTTTTTACATTTTTTTTTTAAATATATTTTTTTTTATTTTTTTTTCAAAACTTTTTAAAATAAATTCTTTAAATATCTTATTATTTTTTTTTACTGTCGGGGCTCTGGGAAATGTCAGGGGTCGAAACAGACCCCTGATATTTCCCTTTTAAAATAGAAAAAGAGATTGAGTGCTCAATCTCTTTTTGTGCAGCCCCTGTTATGAATGAACAGGAATCCTCTATACCGAGTGCTTTTGGGGCAATAGTGCGTTTACCATGTCTGCAATCATGAATGAACAGGAAGTGATGTAGAGCACTTCCTGTTCATTCATAATTGGGGACACAATAAATATACTATGTCCTCAATTATTTACAAGCAGTCAGCAATCACTGATCACTGAGTGTTTGTATACCGCTCTCCATCCTGACTCCCTGTCACAGGAGGCTGAGCCGGCGTTGTGGGTGGAGAACTCTGTTTCCTTTGACAGCTGACTCCTCCTCCACATCGCCGGTTCTGCCTCCTGTGACAGCTCACAGCTCTTCATCCTGATCTGTCACAGGAGGTTGAGCGGGGTGGTGTAGGAGGAGAGCTTGGCCTCCTGTGACATCGCTGTTCACAGCCCCTCTCTGCCCCCAAAGGTTCCACAAAGGGACACCGGACCAGGTAAGTATAACCTCTTTTACTTAGCAGTCGATCTTAACACTTACCCCATTTTTTTGTGGTGCCAGGGTGGGTTTAATTTTATTTTCTCACTTACTTAGGAACGCGGTACCAATTTTCAGATCGCCTACCGATTCACACAATTGAACATGTGCCACACTGCCAGAGATGCCAAGAATCCGACAGAAAGAAGCACGGTATGAGCCACTTAGGTTCATCATTGTTGTTTACTAGAAGAAAATACTTTTGCAGAAAGCCAACATTTGTTAAGTGCATATGTAAAACTGCAGAGATAAGCCCACACAAATAAGCAAATGGATACATTTTAAAACCATGAGCTTGCCATTTGGTTGCATTATTATATACTTTGGGTTCACAGGTATATGCTCCACCCTCATTCTTGAAGAGAATCAGTCAGATGTGTGTTTTTATATATTAATGTTTACTTCTCAGGGATAGGTGTTTGTACTCATACTCACTTCTATTTGTTTTCTGTTAGAGCAGAGATTTAATTGCATTGATAGGCTATACGACCCTTGGGCACTAACCCTTCTCCTGCCTTAGTTCAGGGCTGATGACTGACATTGTCTGGGCTACTGTGAGAAAATAAAACTTCTTCATGTATTGTTGACAGAAGCTTTGTTAATTAAAAGTCCATTATCGGCATTGAGCTCAGGCAAGAAATAGGACATCCTTACACCCGGACATTTCAGCTGTAACTGGGAGAGAATTCAGATACATAACAACCACGTAGTACCTGAGAAATAAAGCTGCTTTATTATAACAATTCAAAAGTGGAAATCCAGTTTATTACAGATACTTATTGGATACAGTTTCTAATTCAAATGAAGCTGTGGCCAGGCTCAAGTAGTTACATATTCTTGAACAACAGAAGCATTCACGTTGTTCCAATCCTTTTCTCTGCAGCTCAGCTTACCCTGCTTCTCCTCCCAGCAGTCACTTAGCAGCTCAGCTCCCAGCAAATGACTCAGCAACTCAGCTGCCAATGCTCCCTCTTCCCAGCAATGAGTCAGCAGCTCAGTGTACCCCGCTCCCCCTTGTAGCAGTGACTCTCCAGCTCAGCTTCCCCTGCTCCCACATCCCAGTAGTTACAAAGCAGCAGTCTAATCTCTAATGGGCAGGGCCGGATTTACTCTCCCTGCCGCCCCAAGGCCAGGTTTTGCAATGCGCCCCCACATCAACAGAGAATGGCAACCGGATGGTAGGGGCGGCAGGGTTAGTTTAATTTTTTTTTATTGTTTCTTTATTTTTTTAACTTTTTTACATTTTTTTAAATTTTACTTTTTTATTTTTTAATCTTATTATTGTTTATTTTTTATATATATTTTCTTATTTTTTAGTAATTTTTTCTTATTTTTTACTTTTTAATCACATTTTTATTTAATTATTATTTCTTATTTTTTTAATTATTATTTTTTTCACTTAACTTTATTGCTATCACACAGGAGCTAGCTAACAAGCCCATGTGTGATAGCAATTGGAGGTGACAGGTTCTCTTTATTGACCCTGTCAACTTCCAATACAGGAGTTCTAGCACAGCACTGTGCTGGAACTCCTGTGACAGGTGAGAGAGGAAGAACACAGCTCTCCCCTCTCACTGTATACACGGAGCGTCAGGGTTAGTTTTGACCCTGCCGTTCTGCTCCCCACATCGGCGGCCAGTGAGGAGAGACTCGGCGGCCAGAGGGGAAGATGGAACCAGGGGAGAGGGGTAAGTGCAGGGGGAGGACGGACAGGCTGCACACATTTTACCCAGGATCGCTGCGACATTGCCACGATCACTTGTAAACGAACAACACTACATTTAGTCCTGCCTTTCCAAAGCAGGACTAAATGTAGAAGGCAACTTACCACCCGGCGCCCGGAACTTTATGTTCCGGGCGTCGGGAGTTTCCACACCGCTGCCGCCTCTCTGCACCCTGCTGCCCAGAGGCCTGGCCTTGTGGGGAATCCGGGCCTGCTAATGAGTACATGCTCTTGAGAGAACCTGAGCTGCTGAGAGAACCACATATCCAGAGATGGACATCCCATTCTAACAGGAAGTATTGTTGCCCCAAAAATACTTTGGCAGTTTTTGTTTAATTGAATTATGAATAATTATAGGCACCTTTTGACTCTTTCACCTTTTAGTCCAGTGAGTGTGCGTAAAGAGGAAGCATTTCTTCTTTCCCATTGGTTCACATCTGTAACATTATTAGGCTGGCCATTCATGCTCAATTCTGGCCTAGTCAGCATCCGAAGTCAAGTTTTAACTGGAATTCAAATCAGTGTATGGCCAGCTTAACAGCCGAATGGCAGCAGTAGAGGGTTAAGCTGGGAGACACAACCTTTATATACACCGCAAAGAACATAAAAGCAATTGTTCAGAGACTAGAATATACACAGTTATGCCAACATGGGCCAGTCCTCCACTGCAAAGTAGATGCTGACCCTGGCATTGTCAGTGGGTCTGTGATTGCTTTGAAAGGTAATAAATCATAGTACACTTCTGCAGGGCTTAACACATTTTAGCTAAAGCAACCATGAGCTTATAGTAGAACTGTAAATGCCAGGTCCGTACGGCATACTGAGCTGGCCAGCCAGAAGCACTTTTGTAGCTCCGTATGCCGTAGGCAGCTAAAAAAGTTAGGAGCCAGATTTGTTTTCGGGTGGGGGACTCAAAATTTTTAATTTACTTTGCACTGTTGAATTTGAGTTTTGTGTTCGAATTGTAGAAAAGCCGAAACATTTGCCCATATCGGCTAATAACATCCATCATTGGTTCTTGTGAGCAGCATGAAGTTTTATAAGAGGCTGGTTGATATCGGACATTAAAATGTACCGGAGATGACACTGGAGTACAGGACACTTTGCTCCTTTGTATTTATACTTGTTTAATGATGTATTCCATAATTGTGTTCTCTGCAGTTACCATGAAAACATCAAAGGAGGATGAAAGTGTCCTTCCCACACACCCAGCCTGTCTGTTTTGCATGGGAAAGAGTGGATCTTATAATGCACCAAGAACTGGTGAGTTTATTTTAGGATGTAGAATATTTTCTAGTGATTAGGAAGAGGTTTTATGACAGACTAGAAAAAGTGTGATTGTTCCAGTATGGTTGTTTTTGGATAGTAACTATATTATTATTATTAGATCTCTGCTACATCAGCTTCTTTGAGGGTCCCCAGGTGACATTAGGGGTCTTAGAGACCCCTAATGTCTCCATAAATAGGACCTGTCAGTGTCCCTGTGCTATCACATAGGAGGATTGTTAGTCCTCTATGTGATAGCAATAACATTAAGTGTAAAAAAAAATAATAATAAAAGTCACATTAAAAAAAAACCCCACAGATTTTTTAATTAAAAGTACATTTTTAATTATTTAATTGTTTAAGTCCCCCACCACCATGTATACGCACATATAAATGGAAAAACGCTTTGGTTGCGCCAACGCGCGAAAACGAAAATAGCGCTGGTCATGTTACATATCACCGCGAATGGTGGAGTGAGAGCAATAATTTTCGGGCCGTTAATCACTGATAACACTAAACTGATGAGCGATAAAAGCTTTTAAAGTGTCGCCTATGGCCAATTTTGGGTATTGTGGTTTTTTGCGGTTTCGCGGGCGCACACAATTTTAAGGCTTGACATATTTGGTGTCTATTTACCCGACGTGACCCCGTCTCTTATATTTTACCAAAAAATTTAGTAATAATAAATGTTTTATAACGTAGGGGAAACCGTTTTTTTTTTATTTTTAAAAAAAAATCTTTTTTAAATGTCAATAATTTTTCCTTAATATAGTAAAAAATAAAAACCCTACGCCAACTCTCACCCTGACTCCACTCCTTCCTAACCTTTCCCTGCCTCAGTCCCAAGCCTTTCTCTGTCTTCTCCTTACCCCCCCTTCTCTTTGTGCCGACCATGCTACGACCTCAGCATAGCATGTATGTAGTTACACTGCCTTCCTGCGTGAGACATGGGAAGCATGACACATTCCATAGCATAGTGGTTGCGCCTCACCCATCGGTGGTGGCGCTTGAATACGAACTGTAATATCTGTATACCCTACCATCGTTGGGGCTACAAAACCAGTAGAATTGTCAAATCTTATATACACTTCGCGTGTTCATACTGTAGCCACTGTATTTTATGGTACTGCACAACTCTGTTTTCTCCACTTATCTACTGTTTGTACAAATGGAAAACTGAAAATAAAGAATTAACAAAATAAATAAAAAAAAACCCGCAGTGGTGATTAAATACCACCAAAAGAAAGCTCTATGTGTGCCCAAAAAAATGGTATAAAATTGATTTTCAGTAAGCATTGCAGGACGGAACAAATGTCAAAGTACCGCAGCGCTGAATACTGAAAAATGGCCTGGACAGGAAGGGGGTTTAACGCCAGAGGTTAAAAGGAGAACTATGAGTTGAGAGATTTTCACTCAACCTCATAGTTAGAGCCGACCTGTGACAATGAAACGGTCACACGTCGGCTCTATTGATCGGGATGTGAGCAAACACATACTGTCGCTTGCTCACTTCCCGATCATCTCCCTGCAGAGAGTGGTGACGATCAGTCAGCACTCTCCGCAGGGATTCTCCCCCTCTCTGATCCTCAGACACACAGGGCCCTCTTCCTCTTAAGAGATCTGGAAAAATGGGCAGTCCTCAATACAGGGCTGAGGTCATCAATCATGTCAGCACCCCTCTGTGCGTCAATGTATGGAAGTGCAAGGCACCGTGGTTACATCCCCCGGGGTTAGTTCCATGTTGCCATGCACTCACTGGATGTCCTCGGTCTTCCACGTCAACTGATGCTGAGCATTATTTAACCTTTGAATTCTTGGGACAGCTAGTGGCGGAAAACATTACTGCATGGGCCACAGTGCCTAAAGCTGGCCACAGACCTTACAACCATCGCAAGACTTGTGTCTTGTGATGGTTGTAAGGTAATTAAAAAAACGTACGATCTGCCCATTTTGGACAGGCAGATCGAACTTGCGATAATCGCAAGCCCGCCCCGCTGAGGGGGGGGCTTCTGATGACCGCAATGCTGAACAGGCAGTGTGCGCTTGCGCACACTGGCCCGTGCGGTTTTTATCTGACGAACATGCCACACACCCGCCGACAATCGTACGATTTTCGAACATGTTCATAAAGATAAAAGTCGACCGTAAAGTAAAAAAGGTTGCACGCCTTTCACACACCTTGCAATAATCGTACGATCGCGGGATTTCCCGCGATTATCGTACGGTTATCGCAAGGTGTGTGGGCACCTTAAAGTAGGTGAGAAATGCAGCCAGAGATGAAATGAGAGAATCTGGGGAGCTGCCAATGCTGGCCACTAAAAATGCTGGTAGGCCGACTGTCATACAGATCAAGTTCTGACCTCAACTTATCCTTTGAATTTGTACACTTGTTCCAGGTGAGTGCCTCAGAATGTACTGATACGGAGATTGCCAGGAAGCTAGTATTCCCTCACTAGAGCGGGCTTCATAAATACTTTGAGCAATACCCCTATCCTGCTATATCTCAAGGTCTGCCCATCCCCCAATACAGATGGACTGCAGTATATAATATGAGCAAATACTTTTTTGTGGTAAATTCAATGTTTCTGCATGCAGGTAAAGAAAGGATCAAATAAAGTTATTTGAAAGTGATTGTTATTGAGTGTGTTTTATTGCATGTCAATGCGTCTTGCACCAACACGTTGGGCATGTGTTTTGTGGTGCTCCCAATTGTTTCTAATGGGTCCCAAACACACATCCATGCAGTAAACAACACACCTGACCCTTTAAAACACCACAACTCATATACAAGGAAATATGGTGCTGTGTTGTAGTGCATTGGTAAAAAAAAGGAAACAAGGTCAGGTTTTTTTGGTTTGTGGACGCTCATTGAGGACTTCTAGGTAACAATAGGCAAATGCAATACATGTTGACACATTAAAAGGTGTGCTGCAAAATGTGATGCTGACTTGTTTTGTATGTGACCAGTGTTACTCTGACACCTACAGGCAAGATTGTGAATTACATAAGGATGCAAAAACTCCAGCTAATGCCTTTATTTGTTGTCTCAGAGCAGATAGGGAAGGATTAGACGATCTGTCCGTTTTTATTGCCGTCTGTGTCGCCCAGTATAGAGATTTTCCCTCCCTTCTTGTCCCGGTGACAGGCTGTCCAAAACACAGGAAATAATGGAAAAATCTCTTCAGTGGGGATAAAGGAAGTTATTACTTTTTTTTGTCAAATTGGAGAAGGATTAGAACATGGCTTCTATGGTTCCTCATTTCTTCTTCGGTGAGAAGAATTCTCCTTCTTAAGGTCACTGGCCGCAATCGAAGCCTGAAAAAGGTTATAACCGTTCCTTGCATCAAGCAAAAAATGCTTGGGCTGGGGTTTAAACACTCCACCTGATGGTGGGGGGGGGGTCTGGTGGACTTTTTGCCAGTGGTTTCTTATAACTTGAATTGACCGCTCTCTTCCATAGTTCCTGGCTTTTCCTGCCTGCCTTGAAGCTTTGGGTGCTGCACTCTCCTTAGTATAAAATGGAAACCTGTACTGTGGGGTATAAAAGACCTGTCACTGCTAATCTCCCTCTGAAAATATGTATAGCATGAGTGACTCTAGCTTCAGAATTCCTAAAATCACCGATCCGGGAAAGTATGCAGTAAGTAAAGTGAGACTTCCTGATATGCTTACTTGTTTTGGTTCAGTGATGTAGAGAGATTAGAGGACACTGAATCAGCATGACAACGAGGCAGCTAACATTTCCCGAAAGAAGTAAATACTGGCAGCTTGTGTATTTCTCTTACTTCCAGAGTCCCCATGAAACGTAATCTGTTCTAATCCTTCTGCACTTTGTTGAAAAAAATTAAAAGGAGAGGTTGTAGAGCTTTCATGCATCTACTTAGCAGTGAAAAAATTTTTTTGGGTGGCCTGACCTTTTACCGCTGCCGGTCCCCATTATGCAGATATATATTTTTCTATCAACAGAAGTCTGCCCTTTTCTGACTCCCTCCTTTTTCCTACAGGAATGAGTAATGATGAAAACAGGCGTCATCGAAGGAATAAGCATTGCCAGCACTGGTATATGAGTCATCCTCCTCCAGTAGGCTATGTTCCCAGTCCACCTGTGCCATACAGCCCTCCTGTCATGTGAGTTATTGATTTCATGACTGATCCTAGAGACCAGGGATGAGCTCAGGTTCAATCCAAACCGAGAAGGAACATGTCAGTGCCGTCCTAATCAGCCCGACCCCTTTGTGCATCTGCGGGGCGAGGAATACCTGGCTGCAGCTGATTGGGCAGGCATTGACAGCTTCCTTCCAGATTCAGACAATCTCAAGTACAGACCAATCCTGAGCTCATCCCTAATAGAGATGATAGTTCACAATGACCAATTATAAACCTCTATGTGCTTGTAAGAGGGGCAGTTTGCTTGCTTTTGTCTGACAGTACATTTTTTAATCACAAAACAGCACGTATTGTACTATTTTGCGATTAAATCAGCTTTTAGTAAAGGGCAAAAACTATCCGCATTCCCAGCCTGTACTGTGTTTTGTTATGGGTTCTATTGATTAAAAAAAAAACTTTGCATAGCTATTAACTAAAACTGCGTATCCATTCTGCATATGCTGGTTCTGTGTGAGTGGGGCAAAATGGAAAGTTCTTAAGGCTTTTTTCTCTTCTCGTCAAACGTACAGCCATAAATAGGGAACATTTTTTGGCCACTAGATGGAGATGAAAGTCATAGGGAATAAATACATGTTGGGAATAAGACATACAATGTAAGATATCTAGAGAGTGCTGGAAGGAAATTAGCAGATAAATGTAACTATTGCTACTACATGGGTCTCCATAGTGACAATGGTTACATTTATCTGCTAATTCCCTGCAGCATTCTCTAGAATTCTTACATTGAATCTCTTGTTACCAAGATGTATTTAATACAATGTATTCATTCTAGAGAATGTTGGAGGGAATTAGCAGACAAATGTAACCATTGCTACTATGGAAACCCCTGTAGTAGCAGTGGTTATATTTGAATAGCTAATTCCCTATAGCGTTCTCTAAAATTCTTGCATTATATCTCTTGTTACTAAGATATATTTATTTAGCTCCATTTAGTGAACACAATGCAGTATTTTCCGCTATTCACTAACACTCATAATATTTGAAGAACATTTGACCGGAAGAGAAAATAGCCTTAAATTGGAAGTTGAGTCATGGGATTAAAAAATTGGCTGAAAGGCAGACATTCTGTGACAGAAGAGACTGCGTAAATCTCTTCTGCCATAAAAACTTTCTATTGCATTTCAGCTATTTTTTTTTATGTACACTGAGAGGGTTATTCACAAAGCTGTCTAAGGCAGCCGAGTCAATAACCCACCCGAAGTGAAGTGAGCCGAACGCTATTCACTTCACTGCGGCTATTCACTTCAGGCTTGTACAGCTGATTTCAGCCGTACATCGGCTTGCTTCGGCTCAACATGTTCGACTGAGCCGAAGTGAAGAAGGAGTTCCAACATCTGGATCGGCTGAGCCAAACCTCCGGCAGGCTTCTCTCTGCCGTTCGGCCTATTCTCATAGGGGCCGAACGGCAGTGAGGCTCGGCTATTCTGTTCGGTACCTCCGTGGTACTGAGCAAAATAGAAAAATCAGTGAAAAAAGTTGAAAGAAAAAAAATGTTTACAAATGTAAATAAATGATCAATTTAAAAAAAATAAAGATTTTTTTTTTTAAAAAGGAAACAATTAAAATAAAGATTATTGAAAAAACATTTAAAAAAGAAAAACAATTGGGTGGAGCTAGCAGTGATAGAACACTGGGCTGTCATTAAATGACAGAAACTGGGCGGAGCCAGCCGTGACATCACGGCCGACACTGCCAAGTTGTCATTGTTTAATGACAGTTCAGCGTCCACAGGTAACCTGGGGACGCTGATCTGTCACTGCAACTGGGCGGAGCCAGCCGTGAGATCACAGCTGGCTCCGCCCAGCCGTCAGTTGCGAGGCTTTCGCCCCGCTTTGGTTTTCACTTCGGCACAGTCGAGCCGAAGCATATGCCTTCGGCTCAGCTGAGCTGTTCGGCCAGCGTCAGGAGCTGTACGGCCTATAGCCCCTACAGCAGCCCTTCGGTTCTACTGAACCAAAGGGCTCCGGCGGCCAAAGCTAGCCGAAGGATCAGCCGGGGCTAGGGATGATCCTTCGGCTTGCTTTGTGAATAACCCTCTGAGTCATGCATACACAGCTCAGTGCTCAGCAGAAAAAAGTAACTTCCATGTGCATTTGCGGGAGTTGTGTCTTCGGGGCCTGGCCAGTCAAGTGGCCAAAGAATCAGAACCCGGAAGAAGACAGGGATAAAGATGGAAGTGAGGGAGAAGCGCAGTGCTGGAAGGGGATGACTAGCAGATAAGTCTGCCCACTTTAGCAGATATGTCTGCCATAATGTACTGATATGCTGTATTTACTTCAGCTTTAAGAACATTTAAATGTTGCCCCATTCGCACAAAAGCTGGTTAATTTGCACAGAAGAGATGTACCTGCAGCTTTGCTGGATGAATAGCTTTGCAAATTTTTTTAATAAATAGGCTCCTTAGAGCCAAAGGGGTAGATCTTTCCCTTCACTCATATTTGTATTGTAAAATCTAGTCCTTCTTTCACATAAAGAGCATCTGCAGCACAGTAGCAAATGTAATGCTAGAAGGCAGCGGAAGGCAGACCCTGTGCTTCATTCATCCAGTAATAATGCTGTTGTTGTAGCTTGTAAGTGTCATTTTTAGAGGGGACCTGTCATTTTGAACCATTTTTTGTAACAAGAAATGAATTTTCCACTTCATAGGTACAGAATAACAGTTACACAGTTGTATCATGCAGCACAGCATCTTAGTGATACATTCGTAGAATACTAACACAATCCAGTTTGAATAGGCATAATATCCTTGTAACTAACAATACAGCATCAAGGATACAAGTACTGATCATATCACATCATGGTGGTTCACAGAAAATATACGGTATCAAACCAGAACAGGAATATTTAAAGATTTAGAGGGGTTGACCATATGGTAGAATGTTATTAAACAGTATTCGATCAATTTTGTGATAAACAGATGGATAGAATTAGGCAGGTCTCGTCTATTCATCATTTTAAACATTTTATTTTTAAAGTCCTGTTTAGGAGCAAGTAACAAGGTGCCAGCCATCTATTAGCCATAAAAGCTTCCTCGGTGCACCCCTCTGATGCTGGCTTCATTAGGTTAGTAAAGGCTGAATTTCCCCAACAAGAGGACTAATCCCTATCCTTAGAGCCAAGTCATACTAACTTACAATCCACCTGTCAAATGTCCGCACCCTTATGGGCCACTGTGGTGCTCTCGGACCGAGGTAACACGGGTGCGTTAGGCTAAGCCTCCATGTAAAAGATGAGCTCTTAGTAACAACTCACAGATGAGGTTCTGTGGTGTAAATAACACGTAGAGATTCCAGTAGACTATGCTGTTTGACTACACAGATTTTGTAGGTAGCAAAATGTTATTTGTGCCTAAGCAGTACCCTGAAAAATGTAGAGCTAACCATACACGGCTCATATTTCGGTTATTTCCTGCTGAATCAACCAAAAATCGAGCTGTGGGTGGCCCTGTCAGAAATACCTGGCTCAACAAAAGTTCATTTCAAAATCGAAGGAGCCGTGACTGCTTCCTATGCACCCTCACCCACCAATACATACATTCCCCACCCTCTCCCGCTGCTCTGTTCACCTAAACCCTGAAACCTCTGTGTTAGTGATTCTGTTGTGGGATATGTGTAGGGGCTGCCTTTGCTGGACCACGTTTGAAAATACCAGTTATCTAGCTCTCTGGCTTGAGTACTTTTGAGTCACAGACCTTGCTGTAAATGAGTATCAGGAAAGTCAGAATTCCTCTGTTTTTATTGCAGGTCATAGATTTAAAAAGCATTGAAGCCAAAGCATCAGCATGGCAGCCAGGGAGCTAGGGAGAGGTCAGCAATGGCAGCCCCCATAATGTTCTCACAGCAGAGTCACTTTTATGAACTGGCCCACATGACAGTGGTTGAACCAACTGGGAATTAGAGGAGGAGGCCACATACTGCCAGGTATTTCCAACAAACAGAGTGGCTGAAAAGTGCGAGTAAGGTTTGGTATTGGTGGGTAGGTGGGCTTTACAGAGGACCTGCCACCATGACATCCTCCTCTCCTGATGTTTTGACGTGACATCAGCACGGTTTGCTGTTTAGCTATATTAATTCACTGAATTAGTTTTCTTTCGACTTTGAATCACATAGTATTTGACATAGTATTTGAGGTTGAATAAAGACATTAGTCCATCAAGTCCTACCTATTTAACACATATCAAACTTTACCCTGAACCTTAATATGTGTACTGACCCCTCTTTCCTCTCTTCAGATACAGCACTCCACCTGGCATCTATGTTCCTGTTGAGTATAATGTTACTGACATACGATCTTCATTTGCTGTGGCTCCTCCCCCTAATTCAGACATCGGAGACCTGTATGATTTAAGCTACCCTTTGAGCCAGGCACTAGATGCAGCCCAAGAACTGAAAATAACCAGCAAACGAATGTGCCAATCTCTGACCACAGACCTCAGCATGCAGCGCAGTCTTCGAGGTTCCTGTCTTTTCTAGGAATCAGCAAAGCCCATTATAATTTAATTGCACAAAACCAAATAATGGCTGTGAATGAATATTGTAGCTGTATTTATTTCCTAATATTGTACATTTGTTTGCACTCATTGTTCTCCAGATAAACCAAACATGCAGTACATTATCTGTGACATCCCGTAGAAGACATGCCCACTCCCACAGGCCAGTTTTCATTGGCCATTTGCACTGGTAGAAAGAAATATACTGCATAGAAAAGGACAGGTGTCAAGACAAAGCTGGAGGGGGATAGGCATAGGACATCAGTTCAGGACATCAGGGCACAAACCCTTCCTCCATCTTAACATCAGCATTCCCTTTACCCATATCTGGTAATACTCTATATATTCAGGACCCTTCTACAGACAGCAGATTCCCTTTGGAGAAAAACCTATTATAAATAATGATTGCAATAATTGACCTGCTGAGGAAATCTAGGATTGAAATGCAACATTAAAGAGACCCGGTCAGCATTCAACATTCCCCTGCAGTAGAAGACAGCATATACTCACATCTCTGGTGGCCCATTTCTCCTACCTCAGTGCTGCAGCCATGGGACGCCACTTCGGCATTCCATACTTTCTGGAGTTTCAGCTACCCATGTCCACCACTGTTTTCTTCCTCTTGCCCCCGAACACTTAGCAGTAAGGTAGAGGTTAACCAGCGTGCAGCGGGGGGGGGGTCACAGACATCAGACGCTCCCAGAAGTTTGGAATGCTGAAGAAACAAGCCATTACAGAGTGGGTATGCGCTGTCTTCAGGAGTCTTAAAGAGAACCTTTTGTGCGGGAAGCTTAGAAGCCACTATTTCTGGCCTCGCTCTTCTTCTGGCTGGCATGACCATCATACTTCAATACTTTAAGCCCCCCCCCATATTTCTTTCATGAAAGGTTTGCTTTAAAATTCAGTAATTCTCAGCAACAGCCATTTTAAGTTTTAGTTAGGGTTGGGTTGGCTTTCAGTCAACAGAAAGAGGGTGTTGCAGGTTTGCTAGGGTGCTCTGGCAGGTGGGCATCCTTTCATGGTGCCATATGGAGGAGTCCCAAAAAATGGTTTCTTTGTTTTGAAAAATTGAATCCACTGATTCAATGATAGTGGCAGTGGCAACCACCTGACATTTTGTACATTGAGATGCTGCTTTTAGTACTTTGTGCCCTTTAAAGATCATATTGAAATACTGCATACCATTTTTATAACTCCATCTATTGTGGGGCTTATAGGGCTAATAAAATAACAGTGATGCTATTCTAATAGTAATGCTTTTCCCCTGATAATTATCATTAAGGAACAGATTCCCAGAAAAAGAAACCTCTCACCCACCAACCAATGGTGACTCCATTTTGATGTATAATGGTGGTTAAAATCCATTGGGTGGAACATTTTGCACTTGTAAAAAATGAATGATAATAGGAAGATGTATTACAGTCATTATAGCTAACATTGGTAAAATGTGACCAAAACTAAGAAGTGTAAGTTATACATTTGATGAGAATCAGAGATGTCCTTTGCACATGGCATCAAAATTTTTATATCTTTACAGTTCCATAAATTTGGCTCGTCGTTGTAGTCTTTGAAAGAGTAGTAGGAGGTTTTACATTTGCATGAGAAATAAAATCAGACCCTTCAGATGAAGAGTCAGGGACCTTAAAATACTTTGAGATTAGGGGAGATCAGCATCTGTCATGAGTGGTGTATTTCAAGCTTGAAGGTTGATAGAAAACGCTCCTTCAGGCTCATTTTATACAAAAAAACAACTATGCCGAGCTTTTTAGCCATAGCTTTTATAGAGATCCTGCCAAAGTGGATGTAAACCCAATCTAGAAAAAAAATTACATGTTAATATGTAAAAAGTTGTTTTCAAATCTGCAGCTTTCATTAAAATAATACCTGGTGATCCTGCCATGTTTAGGTACTTCCCCTTATAGGGTGACAATAGTTTTTCTCCTGCAATGTTAATTTGTCACATGTACCCCTGGTTTCCAAGAGTCCATGCTGACACACCTTGCAGAGGCATGGTATCCCATTGTCACTATCACGAAGCTGGCCCAGAGCAATCATGTGTAGCAGCCATTGGCATGAGTGCATGTAGACAGAATGTTGCTGAAACGTTTCTTCAGAACACAGCATCTCCATTTCCCACAATGTCTTGAGGAAAGTATGGATGCTGCCAACGTGGACCTTCTTCTCAAAAACCTAAAGGCTTGGCCATGTCTGTTTTCAATGTTTCTATTCACTGGCCTAGTCAGAACTTCTGATCTGCATACTTGTTCAAGGTCAATGAATCAGAAAGTCAATGGCCCAGCAACAAAGGCTGGTATTTTCAGAGGGAGCATCCCAGTTGTAGCCAGTGTATTTCCCTTATTAAAAGGTTTCCTCTATTATCAGCATCGCATAAATCCAGCTGTTGCCTATAATGTTATCTACATCTGCACAGGGAGGCCAGCCTTTCGCACAAATTGCACTCATGGGGCACCTTAGTAAAATGGGGGATGAGCAGCCATAGGTACTAGAAGCACTGGTCAGATCTTAAGTCAGTCTGAAAATAAGGAAATATATCAAAACAAGAAATTCAGACATGGAGCTTTCCTTATAACCTCTGCTTCCTCTCCATGAACATAATACCTCCGTCTTTGGTACTATACATTTTTTACGACAGTTTGGTACATTTTGGATATCTATTTCTTACTCTTCCCCAGGAGTAGGCACCCTCAGCACTCCATGTGTGGTGAAAAACAGCTGGTAGTGCCAAGGTTGCCTATCCCTGCTCCAGCCTATTTCTGCTCATGGTATTTCTTACTGAAGCACTGATCTTACTTGGATAACTAGAATGCTTTTGTATTTTTTGTATTTAGATTTTTGTAGCCACATCTTTGGTATGAAATTTCACATTTGGAATAATTTATGTATATTTATAAGTCTGAAAAACAGATCTTACAGGAGACTTGGAGAATGGAATTGTTTTCTATTGGCTGCTAGAGCAGTTCTGTTTTTAAAATGTTTAATAGCCCATTGGCCCATTCTGTGGTCCTGCTGCAAAATATACATTCCTAAATCTGGCCACACATTGTAGAATTTCTTTTGAATTTTAATTTAAAATTGTTTGTCAGAGCATTGGATCTCGCCATTATTGAGTCAACTCATTTAGTTTGAAAGCCCTGAAACATTTTGGCCAGACCAGCTACTTCGAAGGAATCCCAAACGGATTTCTTTCATAGTAGATGCGCATTATAATATACGATTTTTCCCGAGCTAACATATCATTCACTGTTAGGATTTTATTTGTTCAGATAAGAAACTAAAAAAAAAAGATTTCCATCTAGCGCCTTCAATTTTTAGTTTTACGTCCGAATCAAACATCATTTAGACCCCACTAACCATAAGATAATCAAATGTTCCAATAACAAAACAAGATTCTACTGGTGTGTGGTCAGCTTAAGATTGCGGTCAGTTTTTTGTTTGTCCAACAGCGAAACACAATTTAGTTTTGTTGCTTTACCGACTTTAATCACGTGACAAGTCTTACCCAATTGAAGGAAATGTCTGTCCGATCATATCTAATGTATTTATTGTGAAAATGCTGCAGTCGTTTTATTGTTCCGTTTAGATCATGTTTGTTTTTTGTAGCAATACAAATTATGTTTGTTGTTTTTTCCTTCCTATAAGAAAAAGTTACAATTTTTAAACTACCTGTGAAAGATTCAAGATGGCAGCTTTTACCAGAAACCATTTTGGTGCGTGTGTATGATGCTTGCTTGTTTTTGCAAAGGAACAAAAATGTAGAGATCTATTTTTGAATTTCTGTTTTCATATTAAATAATAAAAAAAAATTTGGGGTGTTTTGTTCTCATAAATTGCTGCTAAAAATAATCATTTTTAAGGTAAAGTGGAACAATAACCAGTGTACTGTAATAGCAACAAGTAAAAAAAGATGCTAACACTTAACCTTGCCCTGCCCGAATCTCCTAAACATCCCCTAAAATTTGTCAATAACAATTTTCCCACCTCCCCCACCATAAACACTTAAGCGGCTACTTATCCCTTTATACTTAAGCTGACCCTAACGCCTACAATGAGTTCTTAAACAGACCCTGTCACCAGAGCATTTATTTCAGCAACAATCTTTCCATAAGGTTATATGCGCATTTAACATATTTCATACATACCTGTAAAAGCCCCCTTGTCTAGACATCCAAAACTGCTGGGTGCCACCATCTTGGATATACTGTCAACAGCCCCAGCAGACTCAGAGCTGTCACTCAATGTATAATCTATAGTTTTCCCCTTCAATCCTTCCCCAGCAGCTACATAAATGGTTATGTAGGGAGGTGGGGGAAGAGGCGGAAGAGCTGGGCCAGCACAACGTGCAATTAGACACTCCCATAAGAGAAAAGGGCGAACGTGCAAGGATGGAAAGGGCTGTGCTAGGGAATTGACTGAAAATAATTAGAAAACTTTTGGTGCGGGCGTACGAACTGTGGGTGGGAGGTGCGTTTGGGGTACCATTCAAAGGAATGGCAATAGAACACACCTCCCACACCAGAACGCGCGGTAGGAGCCATTGTGTCGTACAGTGTATTAATTGCACAGGACTATGCGATTAACGCACTGTCCTAGTGTGAACGGGCCCTTAAAAACACTGGCATACAGACACAATCTCACACACTCAGGCATTCTCACACACATACACACCCAAAAATGTTTTAATGTTTCTTCTTTTTATTTTTTAAGGTCCACTCAGTCTCCCTACCTTATGAGAACTGAAGTAGATCCTCAGCTTGGGGTCCAGTGTGGGCTGCTGTGCTGTGACAGAGCTCCATCCATACGTGCATTGCTTGTACAACTCCGGTCCAGGCACCTCTACAGGACACGAGAGGGATGCACGCATGGATGGAGCTCCCTCAACGGCCATACCCCGATCTTATCCCACCTCAAGCTGACATTCGGCACCGGGCAGCATATTTTGCATGGCTGCTTGGCGTCCGAACTGACCGTGCTGCGCTAGGGTGAGGCAGAGGAGCTTCTCGCCTAGAAAAGTGGAAGGCATGCGGCGACTCACTGAACACGGGGTCGCGACCCATTTTTGGGTCACGGCCCATCAGTTGAGAACCAAGGATTTAAGGTAAGTCCTTACAGCAGAATTGGGAAGGGGGG
>NW_017307256.1:70455-74014 GCF_000935625.1 Nanorana parkeri
TTTAACCCTTAGAATAACCTAACTTAAAGCTGAACTCTGGGCAGATATAAAAGACACTAGTTATTGTATTATACACATTACGTCTATGTTTAAATGCAAGTAGTATAAATACCTGAATGTGACCACAGTCGCCGGCCAGCTAAATTAGGACCCCAGCTGGAGCTCCTCCCACCGGACCAGCGCTGACTCGCCCCTGCTCTCCCACACTGAGGGTAAGTGAGAAAAAAAAAACATGTCATGGGGGGATCACCAGGTTTTACTTGTATAAACCCTAACAATTTAGAATATTGAAAACTACTTTTGAAATGGATGCTATCAGACAAACTCACAACTAATCTGTCAAATCTGGGCAGCTCTGATCATTCTAATTTGGTGATCTCTCCATTCTCCTTGCTACTTCTGAATTAATAACAGGCCTCCTTTCTTCACCGTTCAGGTCAGAGAATAAGCAGACAATTCATATAAAAACACAACAGGCACATTCCTCCCGATACAACGGGGTTTACGTGGCAAGGGCTTTGGCAAGGAGCTCTGCTTAACATTCTGGCTTCCCCACAATCCATTGCACAGTGTACTAGTTGTGCTGCTTGGCTGTGGAGAGGTTAATGGAGCGCGATCACTGTTTGGTCATAATGAGCAGTTCAGAAGAGACAGGCAGAGCTGAGCACCAGTCACTTTCAACAGTAAAAATAAAAACAAATTATTAAAAAATAAATTTAAACATTTTTATTAAAAAAAAAAAAAAAAAATTATTAAGAAAAAAAAAAAAACCCCCCCCCGCACACACATAACATACACGTGCACCATATTGTGGTGTACGCCATCGTAGAACGCATTGTTAGAACGCATCGTAGTGCATGATTTATTTTTTTCTTTAAAAAAAAAACATTAATGTAACTGTGGCAGCGCATAGCAAAGCTTTGTGACGCATTGCCGTGCGTTGTGATACCTTGTGTTGCAATTAAATATACGCCTGTATCATTTTATCACAACACAAACACCAACACGGCGCAAAAACGATTTTAAACATAAGTCGCTTATTTACAGTTTTGCGTTCCTTCATTTTTTTCACTTCTTCGCAAAAAGGCGCAATTTAAAATGTGAAAATATTTGTTATTTATTAACTCAATACAGTTTTATCTTATCACCGATACTGATTTTAGTGCTTTATCAATTGAATTGTGTATTTTTATCGGTTTGATATTAATTTGAGAAACATTTACGCAATTATCGCATACCTACAAATTTAGTAGCACCATCTTTTTATTCTACCGGGCCTGTGCTTTCAGAAAATATATGGTTTGGGGGTCTTTTAAAAACGCTAGCAACGCAGCAGTAGAAAATCAAATCAATGGCAAAAATTGCAAAACGTTTCAGAGGGCTTGGCAGCGAAAGGGGTTAATGGACTATAATAGGCCAGAGTCCTAGAAATTCAAAATTCCCTCCAGAGGAACTTCAATCCGACTCTCTGAGGGCCGTATCTGTAACATGTAATGTTACTGTAACATGTAACATGTAATCAGCGGATTCCTCTCTGCTCCGCTGAGCTCCCCTCTCCTCATGAAGGAGCGCACACACAGGAGCCAGATATCAGCTCTGAGGAGACAATAAGCAGCAGAGAAGATAACTCTTCCCTGAGACCATCACATCACATCTGCTCCTCATGTATCTGCTCCTCATGTCTCTGCTCCTCATGTCTCTGCTCCTCCACATGTTGTACAGAGAACAGTCTCTACACTTTCTATCACTCTCTTCTCATCTGTCTGTCTCTCTCTCTCTCTGCTATGTCTCTTCTCATCTGTCTCGCTCTCTGCTATGTCTCTTCTCATCTATCTCTCGCTTTCTCTCTCTCTCTCTTCTCATCTATCTCTTGCTTTCGCTTTCTCTCTCTCTCTCTCTCTCTCTCTCTGCTATGTCTCTCTCTCTCTCTCTCGGCTATGTCTCTCTCTGTCTCTGCTATGTCTCTCTCTGTCTCTGCTATGTCTCTCTCTCTCTTTGCTATGTCTCTCTCTCTCTCTCTGCTATGTCTCTCTCTCTCTCTGCTATGTCTCTCTCTCACTCCCTCTCTGCTATGTATCTCTCTCTGCCATGCCTCTCTCCCCCTCTCTCTCTGCCATGCCTCTCTCTCTCCCTCTCTCTCTGCCATGCCTCTCTCTCTCCCTCTCTCTCTCTGCCATGTCTCTCTCTCTCCACCATCTGTCTGCCTCTCTCTCTCTCTGCTCTCTCTGGTCAGTGTACCTCCCCCTTAACATTGGTGGTCTGTGGAGAAGTTACCCCCTTACACTGTTGGTCAGTGTAGCTCCCCCTTAACATTGGTGGTCTGTGGAGAAGTGACCCCCTTACACTGTTGGTCAGTATAGATCCCCCTTAACATTGGTGGTCTGTGGAGAAGTGACCCCCTTACACTGTTGGTCAGTATAGATCCCCCTTAACATTGGTGGTCTGTGGAGAAGTGACCCCCTTACACTGTGTAATAGATTCGGCGTCTTGCGTTCCACCCTGGAGCGCAGCGCCGACGTGTTCCATAGCGAGACGCGCGGCTTGCGTTCCACAGTAGGAACGCAACGGCCGTCAGACGCCGGCAGACCCCGTCCAATCAAGCCGGCCCTATTTATACAGGGGAAAAGCATAGAAGCGGCGTTCCACTAAACGAGTGTGCGCCCTGCTAGCTCCCCTGGGACGAACCTAGTCATTATCAGCAGACGGAGGGAACCTCTCCCCTACAGCCTTGATCTCTAGACTACCCGTGGAGGGTTATTTTCTTCAAAATACCGCAAGTACCCCTTGTCAGTGTGCTCTGACATTAGAGACTACTGCCATAGTTTACCAGCTGCATGTACTATTTGCCAGATTACTGCTATTAGGAAAAGACTGCTGTGCCATCAACTGCTGTGTATACTGTGCTCATAATACGGATGTACCTATAACTGCTGTATTAACTACTCTCATATACTGCTATCAACCACATACTGGTATCCCATGTACTACTTCATTGACGTGTGCTGCATTACTACCGTTACCACTTACACTTGTATGATCTCAAGGAACACATCTGTACTAAATACAATTTCAGTTTAAAACAGGTGATAAATGATGCTGGTAGCTTCAAAACTCTCCGTTTTATGATTGAGAGTGGCACTGAAGCTCTGACTGATTTCACCCATTACAAAATTCAATCAACTAGGAGACGTGCTCCAGTTGATGCTACCCGCCTCTGCAGTTGAGATCCTGACAGAGCAATTAGGCGCATTACACACTGTTGGTCAGTATAGATCCCCCTTAACATTGATGGTCTGTGAAGAAGAGACAACGTGTATTTGTGGTCAGTGGGGATGGTGTCCTTATATTAGTGATCAGTGGGAGAGGGACCCCCTTACACTACTGGCCAGTGTAGTTGCCCATTACATTTATTGTCAGGCAGGAGGTCAATCCTCCATTGCTCAGGGAACATTTAGCATCCTATGGAGGAACTATTCCCCTGCATCTGTTTTCTAAAAGCCCATTTTCACCTTTGTATGTGATATGTATGTATTGGGGGGGGGGGGGGGGCGGTGTGTGG
>NW_017307256.1:74352-75294 GCF_000935625.1 Nanorana parkeri
GGGGGGGGGGTGGGGCATGTACGTGTGTGTGCATTGTCAGGAGTCACAGAGCTGGTCTTTATACTTCTTTGAATGGACTCTATAATAGGCCAGAGTCCTAGAAATTCAAAATTCCCTCCACAGGAACTTCAATCCGACTCTCTAAAGGCTGTATCTATTGATCTTTCTCATATTGAGGGATGCCCAACTAGTATATATCAAGCCACATTTGGGTTAGTCAAGATGGTGTTTATAAAGCAATAGCTTGTTGACTTGTTAAGAATTTCCTATTGAAATGCATTGCGGTCAGGGTGCCACGTTTGGTGCCATATATTAGGAGCAATCTTATTTGGCTTGTGCCAGATTGATCTTTTTCATATAGAGGGATACCCAATTAGTATAAAACAATTTATGGGAGTGAGATCTGCTGTCCTTTGAGAAAGTCATTTGACAAAATGCGTCAGCAGCGGATCTGACTGACGTTTTGGGGCGTGCTGTAGTAGTTCGTGAAGGATTTTATCTGTTTTCTGGCCGGCCCAATTTCAGAGTTTTTATATGTAAGCTGCTATTTTTAAATACATTTATTATTGATTTACTACACAATGAGAGTTTAGTACAGCATCAGTACCTGACCTCACAAGTGGTCAAAGGTTCACACCTGGGCGTACGGAATATGCGCGTTTCGTGCCGTGCGTTTTTACCGCGATCTGCGGTAAAAGAAACACGCGTTTACGAGGGCTATCCGGCTGTATCCTAATGGAATGGAAACGCGCGGAAAATGCTCCCCATAGAAGCTCCTGTACTTCTTTGGGTCGTTTTTCAGCGCGTTCCTACGCGCTGGTGACATAAGTGTTCACCCGTGGATCAGCAGTAAGTGATCAGATGAGTCTTACAATTAGCTCACCAGTCACACCAACCTTTCAACCACCATACTGTGCCCATGTATAGAGAACATTTTAAACA
>NW_017307256.1:76461-81511 GCF_000935625.1 Nanorana parkeri
AAGGTCACATAACGGAAATATCCAAATTTTGGTTATGTGTAGGAAGTTCTCCACATCTCTATATATATATATACATTACATGTATTTGCATCTTTTATTGACAAAGCTTACTGTTTTGCTCCTCATTGCAGGGACTTGAAGCCAGACAACATTCTTTTGGACAGTGCTGGACACTGCAAAATATCTGATTTCGGCTTGTCAGTCACTGGCATGTTTTTCCCTGGGACGATAACTGGATGCGCCGGCACTATATCTTATATGGCCCCTGAGGTAAGAAATTGTCAAAGGGACATTCTGCATTTAAGTTAATGGAAAGTGCCCCCACTGGTGCCCCAGCTGCTATCAGTGTGTTCTTAGGCTGGGGTTAAACTACCAACAAGGGGTTGGAAAGTTCTGAGTCCTACAGAAGTTTTGCCTTCATCTGCGGGGGTTATGAAGGCTGCATATACATGGAGACCTGCATCCAGCTCTTTTGCACAATGCAGGCATCGGCTCCATTATCATCTGCTCTGCCAGATGATGACCCGAGGGAGAGATACAAATGAAGTGGAGTCTTTAGCCACTGCCAACCCCCTGCAGTCCTTGCTCATTCATTGTGTCCTGCTGGCCATTATCCCTGGGACAGAAAGTATTAGGAAATCCATTCGTTTTTCTTTAATCGGAGGTGAAGAGACATCTTGCAATGGACAAACCTGTTCTGATCTCCTCTTACTTCCTTTCGTGTCTCTGGGACAGGAGGTGAAGGGGAATCCCCTTGATGACACATTTAAAAAACAAAAAGGGAAAACGGGTCTTATACCTTCCATACTTCTCTCAAAACTAAAAAAAAAACTAATGCTTTGGTTTGACATACATTTAAAACTCCACCTCTTTCACAAATGGTATCTTAATCTAGTCCTTTATAGGCAAACCCATTGTGATCAAGTACAGCACTTTTTCTAAATAAAAAAAAAAAAAAATGGTGTTATTGTGTCATCTATGTCCCCTGCTTGGGCTGACCATGTCCTCATCTTTACTCATTTATGTTTCTACAGGTCCTATCTGGTTCATCATACGATATCATGGCGGATTATTTTTCCCTGGGGCTAATAATTTACGAGATGGCGATGGGAAAACACCCATACTATCGCCCTGGCATGCAAAAAGAGCATGTGCAATATATGCGCGTGCATTCCAAGCCACAGTACCCAGAGGACATTGATCCAGAACTCAAGGACCTCATAGAGAAGGTAAGTGTGCACCAAGTATTATATCAGGGAGGAGAAACACGTAAAGGGGCTGCGAGCATCATGGACATTTTTGGCAGTTTACATACCGTGTTTCCCCGAAAATATGACACTGTCTTATATATTTTTTTTCCACGAAAAAAGACACTAGGTCTTATTTTCGGGGGATGTCCTATTTTTACCTGGCTGCAACTGCCTGGAGCTCTCCGCTCCGAGCAGTGTCAGTACAGGATAGTCCCGGCGGCAGACAGTACCGGGCTGGGGGAGGAGTACTCACAGGACTGGACGAGGTCCCGGAAGGCGGAGTGCTGCTGCCTATCCTGGTGTCGAAGTTGGCGGATGATATGCCGCTTCCATCGGCAGAAATCCCTGAAGATATCGCTAGGTCTTACTTTCGGGGTAGGTCTTACTTTTGGGGAAACACGGTATAAGAACACCAGCGGCTGCAGTATAATGTGGCTGCTGGTGTGATTGAGCCTTTAATCTTTCTGCTATCTGTATCTAATAAATAGTGCTTTTATGGCACAACATCCCGGCATAGCCAATGACGAGGTCAGCCACAGCGAGGGAGTGTTTTTTTTAAATAAAAAAGTAAATGGTCCGACATTGTTACAATGCATTAGCGCAGCTCCCTTCACAGGGCAAACCGGCGGCTGCAGTATAATGTGGCTGCTGGTGTGATCGGCTCGATCACATCAGCAGCCACAATATACTGCAGCCTCCAAAACCATTCAAACCCTCCGCCAACCAGTGCCGAATCCCTGAAAGTGTTTCAACCAAAATGTAACGGGCTGTTCTTTTTTATCAGAGTAGCATTGTAGATCGCTGATCCAGGGATTATATCCGATCGCCTTTGGGGGTCAGGAAGGAATTTTCCCCACAGCAGATTAATGTTTGCTGAGGGTTTTTCGCCTTCCTCTGGATCATGCTAGCTAGTGAAGACTACATCAGCTTCCTATCTAAAATAAAATGTCATCAAATCTAACTTTATGTTTTCATTTCCTTCTTACTACTTGTTAATTGGTTTTTTAGCTATCACACAGGGGGCTATTAGCCATCACATAAAGGGGCTATTAGCTATTGCATAAGGAGCTTACAATCTAAGGTCCCTATCTCACATGCATACATAGAGGGCCAACTTAGACAGGAGCCAATTAACCTACCAGCGTGTCTTTGGAGTGTGGGAGGAAACTGGAGTACCCGGAGGAAACCCACGCAAGCACAGGGAGAACATGCAAACTCCTAGCAGATAGTGACCTGGCCAGGATTCAAACCGGGGACCCCCAGTGCTGCAAAGGCAGAAGTGCTAACCACGATGCCACTGTGCTGCCCACACAGGGGGTTTAACAATCACATAGGGGGCGATTAGCTATCATATAAGGGGCTATTAGCTATCATACAAGGGGCTATTAGCTATTATGTAGGGGGCTATTAGCTATCACATAGGGGTCTATTACCTATCACATAGGGGGCTATTAGCTATCACATAGGGGGCTATTAGCTATCACATAAGGGGCTATTAACTATCACTTAGGCCGCTATTAGCTATCACATAGGGGGCTATTAGCTGGGGAAATTGGGTTGCCAGTGAGATCCAGTTCCAGCACTGCCCTTTGGGAGCAGAAAGGGGGGGGGGGGGGAGCCCTTTGTTCCTTAGGTTCACCACTGCATCAGGCACATTTTATATCTACAGCAACACTAGAAGAATGTGAAACTCTCTGGGCAGCACACAGTAATAGAGGGAAAGGTATACTAGAGGAAAACTCCAGTCACATCAAACTGATATTGTTCTCAAATGAGCATCTACTGCAGTCACTAACTACAATCCATGAACACTGCAAAGCCTCACAAACATGGTGCCTGTGCCCATCCTTTCCACTTCACCATGCTGAATGACAACACACCTTATGCAAGAGCAGAGCAGAGAATGCACCATATATACAGGTTCAGTCATGACACACTGAACCTCCCCACACACAGAGCTGAAATGTAAGATTGTACACACATGCCTGGAAGTTAGAGGCATGAGCATACCAAAATGTGTAGATATATGTGATCTAAGTACAAACACATGTGCACTTTTCCTTTTGTGGTATAAATTTATGTCTGTGGATTTGCTAAAATGATAAAGCAGGAGGCCGGTTTCGACACTGTTCAAATAGTGCTTTACAGGATTGTTTTTAGAAACATTTTGTATTTTGTAACAAGGGCTGTTTCATGACATTTTGGGCTAAAAAGGGGGTTATGTGAGCTGCTATCAGTCTCTGCACCAGAAGAGCTTACACTCTAATATCTTTGCCACAGGTGTACATTTTTTTAAAATTATTATTATTATACATTTTTATAGCTATGACATATTCTGAAGGGCTGTACCGAGGACACTGAACCATTCGTACCAGTCTCTGCACCAGAAGAGCTTACACTCTAATGTTACCACCAGAGACACACACCACAATGATTATGCTGCATTTCTATTTCACTGAAGTATTCAGCAGAGAACATTGTAGATTTCACATCAGTCCCACGGTGCATCACAGGAGCCTAGAATCTTAACCTCAATACCATCTGTCCTGTTGTACCCCAGTTCCCCCTCTATTGTGCCTCAAAACACCTCTATTGTGCCTCAAAACACCTCTATTGTATTCCAATTCCCATCTGTTCCTCTATGTTACCCAAATCCACCCTTCTGTCCCTGTCCCCTTCAGTCCCTCTATTGTACCCAATGTCCACCCCTCATCCCTTTATCCCTCCATCTCCCTCTCCAGTGCCTTTTGTACTTCCATTGTAAACCTATCCCCTCCATCCCTCTATTGTACCCCAATCTTCCCTGTGTCACACCCCTGTCCCTCTCAGTCTGCCTCTACTGTACCGCAGTCCCCCATCTATATTTCTCTTGTGCTTCAATCGCCCTTTTGTCCCTCCATAGTGCACAAATCCCCTTCTCTTGTATTCCAGAGTTCCCCCAATCCTATACCCCAGTTCCCCGTCATCCCTTTATTGTAGTACAATCCTCCTGCTTTCCTTTTATTGTACACCAAGCCCCACTTTGTCCTACCATTGTACCACATCCTTTCTTCTGTTGTACCCCAATCCCCACTCTGCCCCTCTATTGGTCCCCAATCCCCATGTGTACCTCTATTATATCCCAATCCCCCCCCCCTTTTTTTTCCTGTGTTGTACCTCAGTCCCCCTTTGTCCTTCTATTATACCTCAACCCCCCTCTGTTCCTGTATTGTACCCCAATCCCTGCTCAGTCCCTCTATTATTATACCCCTTACCCCCCATCTGTCTATTTTATACCACTATTCTTTCTATTGAACCCCAACCTCCCTCTGTTATACCCTACTTACATACTGTCCCTCTGTTGTACCCCAATCCCGTCTGTCCTTTTATTGTACCCCAATCCTTCCCTTGTGTTTCTATTGTACCTTAGTCTTCCCTCTGTCCCTCTATTGTACCCCAGTTTCCCCACTTTACCTTACCGTATCTCAATCCCATTTGTGCATCTTTTGTACCCCAACCATCTTGGTCCCTCTACTGTACCCCAATCACACTCTATCCCTCTATTATTTCCCCAATTATCCCCCTGTTGTTCTCCTGTCTCCCCTCTGTCCCTCTATTATAACCCAATCACCCTCTGTACCTGCATTCCTATTCCCCAATGTACTACAATTCCTGCCTTTCTATTATACCACAACGCTCCTTCTATGGTACCCCATGTCCCCTGTGTCCCTCTATTTCCTCAGTCCTCACTGTTCTTTTATTGTATCCTGTTACCACCTCTGTCCCTCTATTCTAACCCATCCCCCCCATCCATGCACCTT
>NW_017307256.1:81534-84003 GCF_000935625.1 Nanorana parkeri
TCTATCATTTTATTGTACCCCAATCTTCTCCCTCACTTGGATGTGAATTTTTTCATAGATTAGACTCCCCCCGAGTGAGCCCCCAGTTTTTGAGTCCCTGACCATCAACATGGAAATGTATTCAGTATAGGGAGAATCATACCACTAATTAATCATAATTGTCCTCATTCCTGAACTTTATGATTGTTTGCCAATCACAGAGATCATGGTGAAAATATTGGAGCAAATCAAAATGTAGGAATGTTCCTGATTCGATCACCTAGCTGTACTGCTAGATGAAGCAGGGTGGGGGTGTATGCACATAGTTTGATAGGGTGTCTGAACCTTCACTGTCTATTTTAGCTGTGCTCCTTTTACCAGAGAAGGGGGTGGAAGCAATGACTGGTTGCATTTAGTGGTTTTGTCAGTTCCTCATTATAAAACAATCTGCTGTTTTTCCATTAGAGCATCGTTCTTTTACAAGGATTTCTTCTCTCCGTCCGGAATACTTTTTTTTGGGGGGGGGAGGTTAAATGTTATGCCAGAGAACATCTTGCTGGGGGGAGGGGGGGAGTCATGGGTTGCAGTCATATTTTCCCACTGACATCACCCAGCATGTTTTAAATCTACAAGCATGGAGGCGGGGGGATAGGGGGGGGGCGCGCAGCTCTTTCTGCCAAGTGAATTCAGATGCTTCCACAAGCCCCGCCCTCTCCCCGCGTTCATTTTATTATTCTTCGCCTTCCAGATGTTTTCTTACAGAAAAATGTTCTCCATAAGTAATGAAATGTAAACTGACAGCGCGAGTGGACAGGAAGAGACGCGTGGCAGTAAGGGGAATGTCCATGCGGAGGTGCAGCTGACAATCTGAGCCCTCTGATTGGAGCATAGAAGTTGGGTACCTCTGATTGGGCGTGGGGGGGATGTATTTTGGATCCTCTCCCTAACATCTTGGGGATGACCTCAGCTGTACAAGGCGAGTAGCAGAGGGGGGAAAAAATCCTACTTTAAATGTCTCCTCCGTCTTGTTATAAAACAGAACCATTCACTGATGAGAAATCAGGAGATCCCTTTAAATTCAGGAAGTGAAACCAGAAACAAAGTGCAACCAAAAAACATTTCCTTCTCATGACATGAATACCCAGTACCTGACACCCTCATAAACTGTATGACTGAGACCCCCCCCACACACACACACACACTTCCCTCTCTCTCTGCCACCACAACTTGCTTATAAAACAGAGCGTACGCAGGGTAACTAGAGCATCATGGGAGCTGAGGGGTTTTGAAGTATTCAGTGTATCTGGCATCCTGGCATAAAACAAGATGTTCATGTTTGTGCAGACGCTGTATACATGTACAGGACGGTGCTGGGCCTAGTCTTGGAAGTGTTGCTGTTTTCAGGATAGGAATCCTTCTATGTGTGCAGAACACCCCCAAATCCTCCTCCTGTCATTTGTGGTTGGCTCTCAGCTTCTCCCAGAGGGTGAAATAAAATGTCAGGCATCCCCTGCACCCAAGCAGAATATAATGCTTAACGTCAGGATGCTGACAAGTGTTGTATTCTTATAACACTGGAACTGACCTGTATAATGGCAGCAGGACCTTTCACTAAGCAGTGTGCGGGGATTACAGCAATGGCCTTCCATGGTATCTATAAAACAGAAGCAGGTAATAATCTTCAATGAGAACAGGGCCGGTGCTAGGATTCGTGCCTACACAGGCAAGGTGCATTTTTGGATGTGCAGCCAAAACTGTTATTAGTTTTAGATAGCATAGGGGAGGTTTAGAACCTCTTCCTGGTTCTTTGCTGCTATCTTGGGTTTAGAGTAAGGATGTCCAGATACCAGTTCAGATACCAGTGCTGATACTTTGCATTTTCACCAGAACTACCAGGGTTGCAGCTGGGACCGGGCTCTGGCATTCCACCACTGTCCTGAAATCATTAGTCTGTAGTGTTTTAGAAAAACTGTCACATGACAATAAACAAAAATGTATCAGTACTTGCAATTGTATCTGTAAGTACTTGGACAAGTATCAGTCCTCATACTTGGAAAAATGGTATTGGTGCATCCCTTTATTTATATTTATAAAAAACACAAATCATACATTAAAACAGGGATGTACAAATCCCAGGAGCTCCGTATGCTCCTTATAAATGACAGCTGCCTCCTAACTTAGTCTAGTCTTGGAGCTGGAAAAGTATCTGTACATGTACTTGTACCGAGTACGGTACTTGGTATCTGAACAGCCCGAGTTTACAGAGATTTCTCCTCACTTTCTGTCCTGCTGATAACATTTTGCCAGACAGAGAGTGGGAGAAGCTCTCCACCAGCAAAACAGTTTTGGATATTCCCTCACTTCCTGTCTGGTTAAACTTGTCAGCAGAACTGGAAGTGAGGGTAAATCTCTCTAATGGAGCCCCAGATAGAAGTAAAAACCCAGACAGGGGTTCTAATCCCCACTCTATCCAAAAAAAAAAAAAAAAAA
>NW_017307256.1:84156-87014 GCF_000935625.1 Nanorana parkeri
GTTAGCTTGACACACTTTAATTATTATACCCCCTTGTTAAAGTAGAAGGAAATGTAAAACTAAAGAACATGAATTCACGCTGACACTGTCCTTCCTTATGCAGGGTGGCTACTTGTGTTCCCCATGGTCCCTGTGTGTGTAATAAAGTAGTCACCGCTCCAAACTGCTCCTGTGATGGACTATAGTCTCAATACAAATAAGTAAACTAAACATGAGATTGTAGTCCATCACAGGAGCAAGCTTGGAATGTACTTGAATGTATTTTGAAGATTTAACTCCTGAGTTTACTTTAAATGTTGCCTCTGCAGCTCTCATTGCCACACATACATTTTCTAATGTAATGCAATACAAATGCCTTTTTTTGTTGTTGCAGTCATGTGACCACAAATCTCCGGCTCTCACTCCTCTCTGAGCGACTGCTATGACTGGTAGGAGTGAACTCGCCCCCTGTCGACAGGGGCTTAGAGCATTGGGCGTCAATGGGTCACGTCACTCTTTTATGGAATTCAGCCCTGCACATTACACCAACAAGCCATAGCCTTGCAGTGCTTTTAAAAGCATATAAAACATTAAAATGGTATATATAGGCTGACAGTCCAGTTTTTAAACACTTTAACAATGAGCCCCTCTTGAACATTTAACGAATTCTGCTGTTTTGCTGATACTCGCTCCATGGCTCTGAGCGCCAACAATCATCCCACGTTCAAAGGCTGTTAAATGGCGTTGTTTACCCGTATCTTCAGAAAAATATCACTTCTACTGGCGTGGTAAACAACCTGCTTTCCTATTTATAATGGTCTGGCCCTCTAGCAACTTCAGCGCGAAATTATAGCTAATTTGCCTACAAACGTCAGGTGGTCATAATAATCTGGCCACTCAGTGTATATATATTGCAACTCATTGAAAATGTACATAGGGCAAAGGAGAGCACCGCAGAGGTAACATTTAAAATTGGGTTTAGAGTATTGCCTTTACTTCTACTGTAAGCTTTTCGTACTTTACCGCATCTGCGATTGACAGCTTAAGGCCTCATTCACACTTCCTAAATGGGCCATGACAGTGGCGTAACAATCGCCATAGCGACCCAGACCATTATGGGGCCCAGGGCACAGGGGGGCCCGGCCAGGACATCCCCCTGATGCCATGTGGGCCACCTGGGTCGCTATGGCATCTCAGGCTGCTGGCTGTCACTGGTGGGTGTGAGGAGGAACGTGTCGCTGTTAGATCACTGACAACTGTTCTGTCAGTGACACCCAGCAGCTACGGAGGAGGATGCTGGGTCCGTCGTCGGCAGCGGAGAAAGAGGCGGGGCACGGCGATGTAAGAGGAGGAGGGGCCAGTGGCGTAAGAGGAGACGGGGGAAAACAGCAATGGAAGAGGAGACTGGGCCCAGCGATGGAAGAGAAGGGGGGGCCCGCCAGCGACCGTGCAGGAGGTGGAGCGGGACAGCGGATCGGGGCTGACAGGTAAGAGGTATGCAGGGGTGTAACCAGCCCACCTGAGACCCTGCAGGGTCACTCTCAGGTGAGCTGTTTGGGATCTCAGGTGGGCTCTACAAGGATCGTAACTAGAAATCACCGGGCCCCATACAAAATTTTGCGATCGGGCCCTTGGATTTCTAGTTACGCCCCTGGGTCATGGTGTGACAAATTTACTGCAGATACCTGTGGCCAGATTCCAGGTCACTCAGCCTGTACATCTCAATGACAAGTTTAAAGAAGCAGGTTTGTCTGCGGCTGTAAGTATATATCCGTACGCTCAGTGATTACCTACCGTTAGGGATAGATGTCTGGCCCTGGATGCAATCTATCTGTGTCCAGGGCTGAACATTTGTCCCTAGCTGCATTTAACTGCTTGATGTGTGGATACATACTTACAGCATTTTGTCTCCCTGCTCCAGTGTGTGTGTAACCAGGGCCGGATTTACTCTCCCTGCCGCCCCAAGGCCAGGCTCTGCGCCAACTCCCCCCCCCTTTCCATCAATGGAGAATGGCAACCAGATGGCAGGGCGGCGGGGTTAGTTTACATTTTTTTTTTACTGTTTCTTTATTTTTTTTTAAACATTTTTTATTACTTTTTATTTTTTTATTTCATTATTTCATACTTTTATTTATTTATCAATTTAATTTTTTTTCACCTAACTTTATTGCTAACACACAGAAGAAAACAATCCACTGTGTGATAGCAATTGGAGGTGACAGGTTCTCTTTACTGACACGGTCACCTCCAATACAGGAGTTCTAGCACAGCATTGTGCTGGAACTCCTGTGACAGGTGAGAGAGGAAGAGCACAGCTCTCCCCTCTCACTGTCTACACGGACAGGCAGGGTTACCTTTAACCCTGCCGCTAACTGCAGTGAGGAGACGGACTCGGCGCCGGAGCCCAGAGGATGGAACCAGAGGAGAGAGGTAAGTGCATGGGGGAGGGGAGGACGGACCGGCCGGCTGCAGACTGTTTACATGTGATCTCGGCAACATCGCTGAGTTCACATGTAAACGAACAATCGGCTGCCTCACTCTACATTTAGTCCTGCTTGTGCTAAGCAGGACTAAATGTAGAGAGGGCAACTTGCCGCCCGACGGCCATAACTTCCCCACAAGGACACCGCTGCCGCCCCTCTGTGCCCTGCCGCCCCTCTGCTGCCCTGCCTCGGTGGCATTGTGGGGAATCTGGGCCTGTGTGTAACCCTATCACATTGGAGTATCCTGTAGATTTTTTTATATTCTTCATTCTATCTATAGCTATAGAGAAGGGAATGGTTAGAAGTAAGAACCCCTGTCTTTGTTTGTTGTTGTTTTTGCTGTCTGTGTCTCATTGTCAGGGCTACCATTAGAAATCATGAAGGCCCATACAGCCT
>NW_017307256.1:87054-91246 GCF_000935625.1 Nanorana parkeri
ATATTTATGACATATACCGCAATTCTGTACAGAGAACACTGAGCCAGTCACATTAGTTTCTGTACAGAGGAGCTTACACTCTAATGCAGAATGGCAACGGCTGTAGGGGGACTTTAAATCCCAGCAATACATTATTTAGCAATGCAGAACAGTATATGAATTAGACACTGGAGTAACACACTGGACTCTGGACTTAGTAACGCACTGGACTCAGGACTTAGTAACGCACTGGACTCAGGGCTTAGTAACGCACTGGACTCTGGGCTTAGTAACGCACTGGACTCAGGACTTAGTAATGCACTGGACTCTGTGACCCTGCAGAGCACACCATAGATCCTGCACAGCCCATCTAAGAATCTCTAAGGGGCATAGTCGGGGTCCCTTTTCCTGCATAAGCAGCTCCCATTACCTGCTGCTGGGCCCCAGACTCCTCCACCGCCGAACCAGCACTGCTGGTGCCTGGCCTCCTCTGGCCCTGGATCGGCGCTGCTGGGGTCTGGCCTCCTCCAGCTAGACAGATCTAAGGTGAATTACCAGATAAAGAACAATATCCTGGTCCTCAGGATTGGAAGTAGGGCATGAAGCTTACTGTCCTATCCTGTAAAATGTATTGTTCTGTACCTTCAGAACTGCATCCTGGACAGCAAGGAGCCCATATAAATGAGTGGCAGGATCTACAGGACAATTGTTATTTTAATGCCAAAGCTCTGCACCCTGGTTGGACCAAGTCTTATGGACATCATAGCCTTCAAGGACCTAAAAACCTCATAGTCAGCCAGGTTGCTCAGGAAATTACTGTAGTCTTTATGGTGGTGGGCTTGTGGTCCTGGGACTGTGTTTGACTTGCAGCACCTTTGCATAAAGAGGCTAATGACAAAAAAAAAAGTATCAGTAAAAAAAAGCCTTTGTCAGATGGTCACACATAAACTAATGTCTTTCATTCTTGCTGCCGATATCCTTTTTGCTACACATCCTGCACTTATGCCTCCAGTCAATCATATTACTCATGGTGCTATGCTGCCATCTAATGGTAACATTGTATATTACATTTTACCACACAGCAGCAATTGAAGCAAACTGACAAGGTTCTACTGTGTACAGATTTGCCATTTCTCTATATTGTGGAAGCACAAACCCCTGGTCTTTGGCTGTGAGGACATGCTGGGACTTGTAGTTCTACAGCACACTGAGTGGAAGACCGATACACAGTGTAAACATAATAACACCAGATAACAATCAGGATGAACAACAACTGAAAGTTTATTTGATGCTAAGTGGGACCTCCCAACCTTCTGAGCAGAAGACGAGGGACACCTTTTAACAAGAACAATGTAGTTAGGCAATAGACACACCCTGATCACACCGATCACACCGAGTAAAGTAAAATATAAGACTCTAAAACCCACCTGGGCTTTTACACTACTTTTCCTTGGTATTGGTGTTTAAAATAGCCAACACAGTAATCTGAAGGAAGGTTGAAATGTTCAGTGTGATATAAACAACTTGGAAGTTAGTAGAGTCATTTATACAGATCGCTACAACGGAGAACAATGAGGGATAACTCAGGAAGGAGAGAATGTTTTCTAAATATGGAATAAGTCAGAAACTATGTATTCAGGGTGATTCGGGACAAGAATCAATGGAAGGTCTCTAAAACCTGGCAGAACATGGGGAAATGAATCCAGGATGAATTGCTACAGCCCAGAGAAGACTTATCATCTTGTGATCCGCAGTCCACAGGTGATGGAACGACCTCTCCACCAATGTTGACTCTGCAATATGTTTGTACACATTTGTTAATTCAAAAAACTTTCACCAGTTTTCACTGTGATCCTTTATTTGGATCTCGATCTACAACATCTTTAATACTGTCAGGTTAAATTGTATGTAAACCCAAACTTTTGTTTTAGTTTTGAAGAGAGTAGGGAAGGGTTCCCATTAGGGAAATTTTCCCTCACTTTCCGTTTCAGAGACACAACAGGAAATTATATGAAACTTTACAAAGTGAGTGGCATGCCCCTCTTAGACAGTTAACATGCGTCCCCATTGGAAGATTTTCTCTTACCTTTTGTTTTTAGAGACAACTCTAACAGGGCTGTGTGCGGCGTGTTAAGATGGCTGTGTGTGGTATGTCACCAGGCGTGTGCTGCTTGTCCCCAAGGTAGTGTGCAGTGCGGCGTGTCACCAGGGCTGTGCAGCTTGTCACCATGGCTGTGCAACGTGTCAATAGGGCTGTGCATCGTGTCACCAGGGCTATGCAGCATAAGTGTCCCCAGGGCTGTGCAGCGTGCATGTCCTCAGGGCTGTGTGGCATGTCACCAGGGTTGTACAGTGTGTCCCCAGGGTTGTGCGGCTCGTCCCCAGGGCTGTGCAGCGTGTCACCGGGTTGTGCAGCGTGTGTGTGCCCTAAGGCTGTGCAGCGTGTCCCCAGGGCTGTGTACAACCCCTCACCTGGGCTGTGTGCGGCGTCTCGTGGGTGGAGGATAGAGAAAGAGGAGATGTGCAGCCTGATCGGTGCTGTAAGCAGCGCTGCGAAGGTCCTCACAAGGCTGCTGTGGGACCAAATGGCAGCCGCCTGAGTACTCGTGAAAATGACTAGTATCGGCACTGATACCGATACTGGTATCAGTGCATCCCTAATGACCAGCGTGTATTTATTTTTGCATTTCACTGATAATTTACTCTCAGCTTATTTATTGTTTAAGTGAGACTACACAGAACAAAGACACCCTGGTATGACATGGTGTTCCCATAAATATTTACAAAGTTTTGGGGGAATTCAAAAAGAATGTTGTTAACAAATAAAAGTGTTTCTGGGTTACAGGAATAGTGTCATTATTTGCGCCAAATTCATCTACAAGGCTGCATAACATAATTTTGAACTTTTAAAAACTACTTGAGTTTGGTGAAGGAGTCGCTAGTAGTCTTGAAAATGGCGCCGACACTTCTTAGGCTGCATTAGCTCCAGATTTCTGGTAAAAACGCAAATTCTGCTGAATGTAATTAGGCCCTGCCAAGTTCCCAGTTATGTGGACCATTAACTATTTATGTGCCAAAAATCACTGAATAGACCCAGAATTGTCTTTCTTTTCACAATGATGTTTTCCTTTATATTGGCATTTTGAAATAGTGAAGTATAACACTTTTGGCAGGTAAATATTACATTTTCATAGATATCTGTATATTGGACAGCGGACGAGGGAAGAAGTGCAGAGGGATTTGGTTCCAGATGAGGGACAGTTGTGAGGTAATGCAGTGCATAGATGAATCAGCCCCATAGGGAAGAATGAGATTTCTACTTGCCATGTATTTTCATGCAGCACAATGAATGAGTTGTGTGTGGATTGGTCTTAAGTGCACTTGTAACTCTGAATGACTAGAACATTCCGTGAATAATGCCAGCTTCTCTTATTATTAATGACTTTGCCACCTTTCTGCAAGACTCTGATATGACTTCCATTGCGGACATTACTCTCACCTCATTGTGAGGCCCCGTGCATTTCCAGAGAATGTATTTAGCTAACTGGTTCAATATACACAAGGGCTTTGCTGAAACATATATGTGGTCCCAGAATCTGAGGGGATTCATGTTGGAACTCTCATTGTCTCCACTGCCACAAACTGGTAATAGGGACTCAGCAGATGACTGGACTTCAGATCAGGGCACCGTATAATTACAAACGTTACCACCGAATCAGCTACTGTCCATCATTCCTACAACCCCCTGCCTCTCTTTTGTACAGGCCGAGCTTCATACAGCTGCTGTCTCTGATAACAGTGACATATACACACACCACCAATTATTTCTCCACATCCCATTTTCTCAAAGAGGAATTGAACTGTGGAGACCATGACTAAAAAAAAGTCTGGCAGAGGGCAAAGGACTGGTCACCAGAATTGCCTGTGGGCTGATATTTTACTTATAACTGACTTACCACACAGTGGCGTAACAACCGGGGGGGGCACGGGGGTCACTTGCCCCGGGCGCAGGACTGAGGGGGGGGCGCCGTCACGACCCCCGCTAAACGAAGCCCCGTTCTCTCTCTCTCTGCCACATTAACCCGGCTGTCATCGGGCGGCCGCTCGCTCCTCCGAGGCCACCGCGAGCGGCCCTCTACAGTGCCTGATTGGAGGGCGCGTCTGCCTGATCCAGCCAGCCCGGATCGCATAGCGGCGATAGCATAGCGGCGAT
>NW_017307256.1:91359-110826 GCF_000935625.1 Nanorana parkeri
GCCTTCCCCGCTATGCTAATAGCGTATCTTGTCAGAAGCTGCACACTGCGCGCGTCGGTTTAAGTAGTAACCAGCACACGCTGTATGCAACTTCTAACAGCGTGGGAGACGGGAGGCCGCGCTTGTTGGATCCCGGAATCAGGTGAGTATTAGAAGAAAAAAAAAGTTTTATTTTATGTTCTATTCTTAGTTCTATAATGGCATTGTAGTACTTTCAGGTGGAATACAGCTTCATAAGATATCAGCTAGGGAACTACAAGTCCCAGCATGCCCTCATTGCCCCTGTACAACAACCAGATATTGCCGTTCCCTGGGTGATGTGTGTGTGGGGGGGGTGTACAGGGACAATGATGGCATGCTTGCACTTGTAGTTCCTTAGCTGATATATATGTGTGGGGGTGGGGGGTACAGTTCTAGTGGATGTTTATATAATATGGGGGGGGGCGAAAAAAAATGTTCTGCCCCGGGCGCCCATAACTCTGGTTACGCCACTGTTACCACATCTTGCCTCTGTGTGGAGTAGGCCATTTTGGTTTTGGCTTTGTTACTTTATGTCAGAGCTTCCAGCAAGGAGAACAGTGAACAGCACAATGATGACATCCCTGAATCTCAATCCAAATCTTCAGAGACTCGCAGAGGCAGGAAGTGCTGCTATTTTCAGGAGGAATTAAGACAAAATGAGGGGAAATTATGAACACAGGAGAAGACAGAATCTGGAGCAGCTGTGCATGGCAACCAATCAGCTTCTCTCTTCAAAGATTAACTGAACATACTGAAAAGAGGAGCTGATTGGCTGCGACGGGGAACTGCTTCACATTCTTTCTGCTCCAGTTTTTATATTCCCCTTATTGTAAATGGTTTAATGTAATTCTTAGGTACAATCAACACTTCTAGATGTTCCCTATAACATGGCAAATCTTCACTTTTTGCATTCAGTTCCACATTTCTCATCTCAACCTTTAAGTGCCATGTCCCAGAACTGCTTGTAACACCTAAAAAGACAAAAATCTCAATCTTCATGTTTGTTTTCGGTTTTAATTTAGTCTCTTCAACAGAGGAGCTTACACTCTAATGTCCCTACCACAGTCACACACGTTTATACCTTTATATAGCTCTGACATATTCTGCAGTGCTGTACAGAGAATACTGAGACAGTCACATCAGTCTCTGCACCAGAGGAGCTTACACTCTAGGTTCTCTACCACAGTCACACACTATTACCCTGCCCCTCTTATATTTTCTGCAGTGTTGTAGAGCGAGAACCGTATACATCAGTCTCTGCAGCAGATGAGCTTACACTCTAATGTCCCACTACAGTTTTACAGGCAAAAATCCACTTGTCACAGTTTTTTGAGAAAAATATCATACCTTCTGGTATGTTTGTTTTGGATTGTGGGCGTAAACCTACAAAAGCCTGGAGAGAATGTGCACCAATGCATGCTTCCTGGGTTGAACCCCCCCCCCAAAAAAAAATTCTTAGTGCTGTAGTGCACATAGTTGTCCGGCAGGTGGCATCAAAGTACTGTCAATATGGTGTTTGATGGTCTTATCTCTCAAAATTGCTGAAAACCACAACAACCAATCAGATTTATTTGTTCTTACCAAAGTATTCTGACATGCAGTTGCTCTGGGTTACTGCAATGTGTTTTATAAAGGATAGCATTATTGTGCTATTTTTGTCACAGGAAATGTATATTTCCTCTGTTTTTCCTATGCATGATGCTGCCCAGGACAATGCCTCCACTAGCTGTTTCCATATTTCCATTAAGAGCAAGATATACCGCAGTGAAATCTGTGTCGAATGTTCTTCAATAGGGGGTAAGATATACAAAAGTGGCACAACAAAACCACAAGGTATGAATAAATAAAGAGACTGAGAAGTACACCCATGCTGAAGAAATTAGGCTGACATCAGGAAAACAAAGTTGCAACTAATATGTGGACTAAACATTGCAATGAAGGGAAGTGGCTTAATAAAAGAAAATTGGTTGGATTATACCAAAAGAGAGTGATACAAACCTGGGGAATAACATTGTTCTATCCACAGATTTAATTATAGCGTGGAGTTGGATCAAAAAGTGTAGATACACTTATTGTTCAGGAGTACTATGTGCACCGTGGCTAACTAACACATTTCACCCAAAATGAGCTTAAACATACAGGGTTATTCACAAAGGGGTGAAGAGTTTGGGGAAGTGAACAATCTAGGACAACATTTCTGAACTGGAAAGAGCTGAATTGGAGAATTTTTCCAAATCAGCTATGTTGTCCTAGATCAGGGGTGCCTACAATTTTTCATCTGGAGATCTACTGTCAAATGACGAGCTCAATGAGATCTACCAACGAAAAAACACCTGCATTCAGGGGTGGGAGGGGGCTTGGCGGTGCATTGATGTCAATGGCACCACAGCCAGGCCCCTCGCACATTAGTGCCTGCGTTCCAGTCCAGTGCAATCCGGAAAAATGCTACAATGAAATAATTTCATTCCAGTGCGTCTTAGAGGCCCCGTCGTCCTGTCCTCCTGCAGTGCTCGTGTGGCCGTTGTTGCACATGGGGAGAAGTGTCCTGCCCCTTTCCATCTGCAGCGTCTGCCACATTCAACCGGCAGCCACACGAGCACCGCATGAGCATACCCGTAGCCAGCTCCTTTTGCGCCCGAGGTAAGAAAGAAAAACAGCGGGGATCCAGAGAAGTACCACGGGCGGGAGAAGAGGCCATTGCGATCTACCACTGATCGCTATGCGATCGACTGGTAGATCGCGATCGACCTTATGGGCACCCCTGTCCTAGATTGTTCACTTCTCCTGTCTTCTCCAAACTCTTCCCCCTTTTGTGAGTAACCCTGGTAGATTTTAGTAAAACACGTTACTAAGGGCGAAGCCTCAGCAGGATGTGTGTTGTGCAACTGAACAATAAGTTTACCTATGCTTCTGATAATCTGGAGTGCGACCACATTCTTTTGCCTTTTATTGCATATACCAAGAGCAAGCACAACCGCCTGTGTGGATATGCACCCCTGGAGGGAAAGAAGCCAACTGGACTTAATGGTCAGGACAGTAAAAGTGTAATTCTCTTTTCCCTTCAGGATACAATTGGATCTAGTTGAATTTATATTTTGAAGAGCTTGATCAATGTAACCCAATTTATAACCCCCTGCATGGTGGCAATATGTATTCAGCAGACATGGAGATAAACCGATTGGTACCATTTGTGTTCTGAATAAATTATCTTCAAGGTATCTCTCCCAGGAGGACATGAAATAAGGCTCAGAGTCCTGGAGAAAATACTGCTCTAGGTTCCCTTCACTGCTGCTATCCTGACCACAAGCCTGCCAGCTAAAGGCTGATTGAAACTTGATTATAGGTCAAATATACCTCCACTTAATGGTGCCCAGTGAAAATGCTTTCAACAAATGCTATACAAACCAGTTTTGGGGGATTAGAGGAAATAAATCAGTAGGTGTTTTTAATGGGAGGCCATAGTTCTATTTTAAAGGCTGAGATTACCTTTCAGACCATGGTTCATGTTACACCCATATTCAAATGATTTTAAAGGTGTGCAGGGGTGTTACAGAAAAAGGCCTTAAACCTGTCAAGTGTTAAAAAGGACCTCCAGGAATTATAAAACTAACCCTTGCAGTGGGGCTACGTCCACACTGCAGGAGTTAAAGTGCTCATTTTGGTTTAGGGGCTCAAATAAAGCAGATATACTCACCTGATCCTATTGGTCTGTTGACTTTCTCCATGCGCTTTCCTACTCCAATAAACTGTCTGAAACGCATAAGTATGACAACACTGTGCAACACAAGAGAGCTTGATTGGTTTTGAGTCCTGGAGAAAATACTGTTCTGGGTTACCTCTACTGCTGATATCCTGACCACAAGGCTGTCATTCATTCCTTTCAGTTAGTCTGCAACTTGTTGTGTGTAGTAGGTGTCAGTAACTCACAGTACAGAAAGACACGAAGGCTGATTTACTTTGAACTCGTATTTATAAACGCTCATTCTGTTTACAATTTCTAATACCATTTATTCATCAAGAAAATACTCAGATTTCCAATGCTTTTTTTGTTTGTTTTCATTTTGACGTTAACATGTGCAGAAGTGATTCACAGTAAAACTGAGCCGTAGAAAGAGAAAGAGAGGCAGGTACATGAACACAGCATACCGAGAGCGCGGGGGGCGGAGTCTGTTTCTTAAAGGCGACAAAGTTTAACAAGCGGAGAGCTGTGAGTGATTGGAGATGTCTGCTGTCCTCAGTATTCCAACAGATTGTGCGTGGAAGGCGCAATATAGTCAAGAGTTGAAGCCAAGTGTTCTTCACATTGTAAAAGATTTTGGGGTCCAATAGGGATTGGATGGTATGGGCACGGAAATAAAAGGAGGCATTGTGATTCACATTCTTGTACAGTGAGATGTGGCAGTTGTCTCAATTAAAGTTTGGAAACAAAGAAGCCAAATTCAGAACACTTTACAGAATAAAAGTTGTACATTTTAAAAGTACACAAGGCAGATGTCCCCCAACTCACAGACCTCATGTATCTTCTGGAGAGGTGAGGCCAAATCTTTTCAGCTTAACTCTAAGTGAGGTCAGTGCCATAGAAGTAGTGAACAGTCTGTGAATCGGGGAATGACAGCTTCCATCAGAGGTGTTTTGCTTCATCACAATATTGAAAAGTACCCCTTTGGGATGAAATATGAACAATGCCATTGCAGACTTTTCCTTATAGGCGAGGAGTCCAGGGCTGCCATCCTCATCCTTCCTTCAGAATGACTTAGAAGAGGCATGCAGCCAGTGTTGGTATAACCGATATGAATATGCTTGACCCAGATCTGTGACTCACAAAGTAATGAAGTCACGATTAAGATGAAAGCCCTGGAAGTAACACCTCCAAAAATAAGTCAGCAACGGCAACTCTCATTCTAACAAGTTCTCTTATGAATAGTAATGGTGCATTTATAAAGCCACATTCTAAAACAAAGCAGCCAATCTCTGCCACATGTTATGATCAATCACAGGTACTACATTGACATGTAATTATGAATAGTAGAACTACAAGTTTCAGCATGGCTTACAGAACATACTCGCAGATAAAGTTCCACCGCAGCTGTAGAGAAGTATGTTTAAAGCTGAACTTCGGGGAAAATTCAAAACTATGGCAAGGGTTAAATTATTATTTCCCTCCCTCCCTCTGCTTTTCTTCCGTGCTCCAGTTGCAGGCACTCAGAGTACTACTGCATCATGAGGACGCCAAGGGCCCGCCCCCACAACCTGGAGTGCCAGAAAGAAGAGGAGAGCACGGGAGTAAGGCATAAGGTAAGTGAAACTGCTATTTAATGGTACCCTAGACAAGAATGAGTATGTCACTCTTGCAGTAGAGGGGGAGCTCCACTGTACGGGTAGCTTTGAAGATTCCTTTGGAGTTCAGTTTTAAAAAAAAATCACAAGGCTTTATTTCCTGCTAACATGCCATTGGAAAACAGCGCCCCCCGCTCAACAGTGACGTATGACACCTCCAGAACGACTACTGCTTCGTAACACGTCAGGCTGGAATCTGTGAATGTTAGTACAAAACTGTAAGCAGGGTTAAACTTCCATCAATACAAAAATAGATTTTACTTCGCTGATACAATAGAATTTTTCAACCCTTTCTATAATTTGTTTTTCTAAACTTTTTTTATTATTTTGCAATACACAAACATTTTTTTATTTTTTTTTAGTTTTTTTCATTTTTGTACATAATGTCACAAGAACGACACAAGGATACCTCTTGGTGCTGGTGAGTTTCACCTATCCCCCCTCACGCTGAAAATATTCTGCGGCACCTCAAAACAGGTGCGCAAACTAAGAGACCGGGCGTTCCTTCCCTGTGCACAGATCTTTCTGTGGCTGATGGAAAGACTTTCAATCTATTTACAACTTATTATACTCATCCAAAGGTACCTCTACTATAGCTTGACAATGTAAATGTTCAGAAGTGCTACGTATTGTCTATTACCCTTATACTCAGACGCCTCTATCGATTTCACCGACCTGAGATAGGCAATGTCCTGATTCTGATTATTTATCAACGAATGACAGCTCCAGCGACAATTACAAATTCATAAAACTAAATGGCCATTAGGGAATTGGCTGTCTCATTTTTACATCCTGTAAAACGAAATGTGTTTTATTTTCCATGTCATTTACTGGGAGGACTACACTGTGAAGATTTGCAATTCAATTAGTAAAATAAAAATGGAACGTAATAAAATAAAATGTGTGACACAATAATATTGAAAAAATTCATCAAAAAGATTATTTGGCTGAGACCCAGGTACAGTCTATGAATCAGGTCCCTTTAATGACTTCACTTGAGTGTATTATGGATTGTAGATGTACTGCTGGAGGAAGCGGAGAGACAATAAAATTATTGAAAAAGTGACAAGAAAATGCAGTTGGCCTAGTGAGAGAGATGAGTCACTTTCATGTTCATTCTGAGTGGGATTTATGGAACCATTTTAGGTATGTGTACAAGATAAGGTAGGTGCCCTCGTGGACGCAACTATATTGGACAAAAATCTGCCTAATGAAAGTGAAAAATGAGATCACTGACAACCCAAGGTTCAAGAAGTCCTTTTAGAAATCTTTCAGATTTGAAGCACTGCTGTTTATTGACCCGCCGTCACTACCCCAGAGTTTATCCTTTCTTCTACCAAAGCTAAGCAGGGAAAGGGTTAAAGGATACATTTATTTTAGCGGGGGAATGTACACGCACAGCAACTGGGGTGAAGTACACATTACAAAACAGAACAAGGTCAGCCCTGCAAACCGGCGGTCATTGTCCCCGTAGAGATTAAGGCATTCTTCTAAAATTCACATGTGCCATGACCGCTCTGTTCAACGAATGGATTCTACAATTGAATTACTTAAAACAGCAGAAAAGCTTCTTTTTTTTATATAGGGGTGATGAGGGGGGAACTTCCTGTTTAACACATACACGAGTAAGGCACTCGGAGAGTAAATATTCACTTATAGTTTAAAATGTGATGTAACTCACAGTAACAGTATTCTTCCATTCACTGTCACTGCCCAGGCTCCCTAACAATGGAGAACGCCACTCTCTAATCTCCAGGCACTGCCGAGCATACTGTGCCCAGAACTGCAGTAACATGACTTTCATGGGTGCAGCAACAGATTCAACAGTGGCCTCCGCTATGACAGGAAGCAGCTGATGTGAAATGTTACCTTTAAAGCTGGTGTAGTTGTTTTTGTGTAATAGAAAAGTGGGTGTAGTAATGCCACAAGGTAACCCGGTTACTGCCCCTCTGCTGTGACTGAATAACACTAAGCAACTGTTACTTATGCTGACAGACCTTCTCATTTGTAAGGCACTATTATAGGGGATGAAGGGTAACGAGGTTTACAGTTCATAGTATAAAGGGTAATGCTATAGGGGAAAAGCAAAAAAACATAATTTTGGAAAACAGCAAAGATGGACTTGCAAATGCCAGTTTGCTCAAGTAACATTTCTAAAAGCTTCAGGTGTTTATCAGAACTGACAATGACTGGGGAAAGGGGGGCAGAGACACTTTCCATCCACAGACACACTCAGCCATCTTCCTGCATAGGAGCAATTTGCAGCCTCTAATGGGCATCATTTAACATAAAATGGCTGGGAACAAAGCAGCCTGTTTTTTGAATATCTCGTGTTTTGCATTGAAATTTTCAGGGCAGCCACAAGCGGAATGTTAAACAAAAATGCAACCCTCCTGAGGAGCTCCCACACACAGGGTCTGTGTGCAACTGGGTCACCCTAACAATCTGTACACACAGATCTCCTGGTTATTCTGGCTGCAATTTTCTGATTCTCCAATAAAGATGAGATGAAGCTTAATTGAATCTTAGTCCACCTTCATCTATCAGCTGTATCTCATCGAGGAAAATTGCTTTAATGTACTCCTTGCTGAACACAACCAGATGCATCGAATTATACTGAATCGCTGATTCATCAAGGAAACATGCAAAAGCAGAAAATTTAACGCTTTCTGATGTTCTTTCTGAGGTAAGGAACGCCCGGTCTGGACAGTGTTTTCCACAATCTGCTCAACAACCACTAGCTTAGAAATCACAAAAGAGGTATCATAACGGCATCAATAGCGCTTGACCAGTTGCAGGCAAGAAAAAGGAGGGAGGGGGCAATGCTTCACAGAAGCGTGCTTCAGCATTGGCTCAGGTTCCGAGTAACTAGCTCCCACGCAGAACGGAGAGAGCGCCAACGAAAGAGAAAGACAAGTTTCTTTGGAAAATATACATATACCATTTTTGCTTTACAAGAAAGGAATAAAAGAGAAGGCCGGTTAGTTCAAATAAAACAATGTTCGCACTGACTTACCCTGTAAAATAAAAAAAAAATCTAGAATCAGTTTTTGGAGGTTCCCTGGGATTCTGTCAACTTTTTTAAGTCCAGGAACTCCTGGGCCTTTGCATGCCACCACATAGATTCCTCTTAACTGAAACACTGTTACCTTCCTGTGAGACTAAACCTAATCGGCAATTTGGCACTCTTGTCAAGTCTCTTCTTCAGCGATGGCTGAACCATATGAACTGAACTGAAAGCTGAAGATACTGAGTACCAAAACGTTAGTTAGTGACAGCTATGCCAATTTGAACTAAAGCCCAAATATTTATGATCTTTCCTTTGCCGATATAATAGAATAGGAAAGCAAAACAACTTAAATTATTTCTGGGGAATCTCTTAAGAGAAGGGCATGTTTTCCAAATTGATCTAGACTTATGAAAAGCACAAAGGTTACGCCCAACAGCTATTGGATATTCTTCAACGCATTATGGTGACAGATGCTAAGAAGGCCTTGAAATGTCAATTTTGTTGGCAAAATAGTCAATTGCAAGCTTTTGAACCTAAGCCCTTCTCAAACCTAAACCTCACATTCTGATGTTCTATTCAGCAGTTACAAAAGAAAAAAAGTTATCAGCTTAGTTTTTTTGATGATTTACTTTTACCAACAACAAGAAATCGGAACCTCTGCAATAAGTAATTTTGGTTGATATGAATCTCTAAAAAAAACCTCTGTTGCTGTATTTTAGAAACGATTGTTATTCTGTACTGTACATTTTTATGTTTTTTAAGAACAACCATTTTAAAATCACCAGGATTTTCTGCCTCTGTGGCTCCTTATGCCACTAGAGAAGTTAAGTGAAGCCTTCTCTAGATGTGAAGGATTGCAATACAGGATTAGAAAACAAAAATGAACAAGATCCCTGAAATCTACCCGAGGAGCCCAAAGTGGCTTGCCTATCATTTTTTTTTTTTTTTTAAGAGGCAGTAAATCACAACTGGTGGTTTCCTACAATTTCTTGAATACATCAAAACAAAATAACTGTAGTGCCTTGATCCATAGAGCCTTAAAACAAGCTAATGGTTCACCACCCAGATGGTTCTGGAAATCGAGCTGTGGAATTAGCTTTGCTCTTTCCACAGGGAGAAAACGTCTGTTTTAATTGCTATGTCCCTCAACATATAAGCATGCGAGGGGACAGCAAGCTCGACTGAGTTGTTTTTGAGATGTTTGTTCTTTGAGAATTAAGGCCTAACGTTGAATAAGGGCTCATACAACCCGTTTTATTAGTCTGCCTGTGGAAACCGATGCCAATCGACATAAGGACCTTCTCATAGTTTGTTCAGAAGATCGGCAAAAACTTCTCCACAACATGACAAGCCAGTTCTCGTGTGGGAACACACAGATTAGAAAACTTTTCCATTGTCTTTACAACATTATATTTTCGAAAAAGAAGAAGAAAATACATTCACCCTCCAAGGGATCTGTGCGGATTTTTTTTTTTTTATGTTTCAGATGCTGGTGGTCTTTTTGGAGCCACCAAAGCCAAACAACAACAGCAACTTAATTAAGCTTCAGCAGCGACAACCAAGCCATGTCTTCGAAAGAGACAAAAAAAAAAAAGGATGAGCCCAGCTTATCCGCATCCCAGACGTCCGTCACTGATTGCTGTTGTGTTGTGAGAGCACGGTTATAGCTCTGTGGATGGACTGAAGGCGCACATGTGACACTGCATTAGGGGTCCTGGACGTTTTCTGTAAGTGTCTCTGAGGGCGTCACATGATGCGTCCATCACCCTCGGCACATGGACAACCAAACCCCTTTTCTCTTAAGTCATTTGATGAGGCGCTTCCAGCATCTCCATTAAGAAGGTGTCAATTGGTGTGTCGCCTATTAGCTTGAAGAAAAAGAGGTGTTCCAGACATTTCAGGCCGATCGAACGGAGGGCCGGTAGGCGCAAAAGCAGCTTTGCAAACCTGGCAGTGGAGAAGTCAAAAAGAAAAAGTTAGTAACAAAAACTCATACTGCAACCTTTGTAAAAACCAGCCCTGCCTATGAAGATCTGAGTGGCCCTCATAGTGTTGTAATAGAGGACTGAAAACCAGCCACTATGGAGTGACTGGAACCAAACATTTCAAGGAATAGCTCTTGTCCTTAGCCATGTAACCCCTTAACACTATATTCCTGCACATGAATCTGAGGCCTAATGAAAGGGGGAGCACAGTAACTTCATGGGGTTCTGCCTCCAAAGAATCATGTACAGGGACTGACTGGCATTGCTTATTCAGAGACTGCTACCTGACTGGACATAATATTCTCAGGAGACAAAATGAGATAAAGTATCAAAGTTTATATACTCCATAACAGCTGAATCAGCAAGTTTCTACTAGACGTGAGCAGTGGTGTGATAAAAGCATTAGGCAAAAAATCTGTAAAGTGTATTTTCACTTCTGCAGCCAAATTGGGATAACACCTATTTTATATCGGATACATGTTCTCATTCACATGTCATAGCCTGCTACACAGACACATCAAAAACATTTTTGGTATACTGTGTAAATAGAAACACATAACAAACATATAGAGGGGTTTTCTCAAACGTGTTTGCAGAAGTGAAAATACACTTTATAATAATGGCAAGAAGAGAGAGGGCCCCAGAAAACTTTTAGCCGCAGGGACCCAAGCTGGCTCTCAGCGCTCCAGGCTTAACATATACAGTATACACTACATGTTTCTTTTTGGTAATGTTAATTGGCGATTGTGCTTTGCTGTTACTCTTATCTCAATGCCAGGCCCTGTAATTAATTCAATCCATAGACTTTCAGTGAAAAAAAAGTACATTCTTAAGATGTATAGTGCTGCTTTTCATGTAAATGGATTTATTTAGATCAAATATATTCCATGGTAGTAATATAGTCAATGAGGTTGAAAAAAGACTATCGAGTTTGTACAGAGGTCAAATCTTAACATGAAAGCTCCGTCCGCTATGGAAGACAAGTCCTCTTTAGCATCCACCTGAATGTGAAAACTTCTGCTGGACAGACTACAGATGGTCAGTCAGTCAGCCTTCCTGACTAAATCAAAGTCCTATGCACAGTGCTGGAGAAGGCAATGAAAATTCTCATTAATCGTTAACCACATCTCAAGGGACAGCGGACTTAGTTCTTCCCGTCATCACGCAATCGGCGTGGTTTAGAAAGAGGGGAAAAAAATAAACCCGATCCATTTTCAGGTTGGAAGGAGGCCAAGAAAAGGGGCGAATTCTGCTGAGCTATTGAGAACAGGAGTCGGAGCGCCAGGAAAAACAGGACTTTCTGAACGCCAGCCAGGAAGTGCGAACTTTAAAATTTTAAACTAAAACATATGAGAGACGGGGGAGGGGAGCCTGACTCCTTCGCTGCTTCGGCCTCATTTTTCAGCTGGAGTTCCTCTGGAGGACACGGGGTGAAACAGAGGAGACTGGAACGTCTTAAAGGTGACTGACAAATCTCGAGGACTTTACTGAGCGTGCTGTTCCCAATAAAAACAAAGTAATGATGATGTCATCAAATCTCCAAGGAGTTTATTTTCTGTACCCGAATCCTCTGTGCCTCTCTTTTGCACAACTGTCCCTCTTTTGGTCCTAAAATCATTGTTTTAAAGAAATATATGGGGCCATTGCTGGCCTCCTTCTGAAAATATGAGCTGCCTGGCTGTCTCTGGGTTCACTGATGCCAAAAAAAACATTCAGGTTAGAAGATCAACACTACTGAATTCCATAGTTAGACCATATTGAAGCCATTGGATCAGCATGGCACCAGGCTACATGCATTCTCAGAAGGACAGCCAGCAATGGCAGCCTTCAGTCTTAGGAGTATCAGCTTTAGTAAGCATTTACAAAGCATTTAGGAAAGTTTGAATGTCCATTTCCACCTTTGTAAGTGATAAGCATTTATTGTGGTAAGGAAGAGGTTCAGTGATGATGTATTCATGTGCACATTTTCATGACTCACATTGCAGGCTTTCCTTAGTTTTTTATAAAGTTTTTATTAGGTCAGAAGCCTAAAAATTCTACATTTTCTCCACAGGAAATTCAGTCTGACACCAGCTCTGCCCTTACACACAATACACTGTTGGTAATGGGGGGGGGGAGTTGGAGAGCTCACAGAAAGATATACACACATTGCTTGCACAGCACAGAGGTGGCCATTTCCATGAGGATATGAAGAGGTAAGCTAAGACAAAATGTAGGTTACTGTGTTCATATAAACCACATGCATATGTCTGCTTCATGTACAGAGTGTACATTGCTGGAATTTGTTTTTAAAAAATACCTCTGCAAATGTGGAAATAGGCTTTAAGCATTTTTCTTAAATACCCTAAATGACCCTCCAGGTCCAGTCCAGGAGTGCTGAGTACAGATCGAGGTGGCAGTGATGATGGCTTTTGACCTCTTTTGCTGCTAGTTATCGGTATCTGAAAATGAGCTACTAGTGGTCTGGCTGTTCAATCCTGTATGACGTTATACAAGGATTAACATGGTTTGGCCAAAAAAAGGGAGATGTCATACACAGAAGACACTCCCTTTCCATTGTAACTATGAGGAGAAGAGTTCTGGGTACAGTGAGGGGAGGATGGAGGGAGGCTCACCTTCCTGGCTGTTCAGGGTATTTATGTTTGCAGTAAGCCTCCAAAGATGCATAGACCTTCTCCCGCAGCGCCTCCACCTCCGACGGGTTTGAGAGACCTTTAGAGTCTGTGAAACACAACAAAGTGTCACCATGCAGGTTCATACATTGCTTCATGTTCATCAGCAATTGATTTAATATTTCACTTTACAAGCCATGTGTTTCTATAACGAGCAAAAAATAGAAACTTCTCTTTTGTGCAACAACGACCACAGTATTGCCCCTTTAGATGAGACTTCCCAGAAACAGAGAATCCCCAACAACAGTTGTTTTCCCCGGTTAAGGCATTAGGATAATGTGATTTTGTCAACATTGATAGAAGTAGAGGTGAAGTTCTTCTTTAAACCAGCCAAAATAATGTGTATTACAACTTATTTTCCTCAATGTATAATGTTTGCCTTACAAACTACTGAAAAAATAACTGACCAGTATTTTAAGCATATAAATGAAACCCACCAGCATCTACCCATAACTGAGTTTTAGGGGGATTTAGCCCAGAAAAATATAATCACCAGAATCGTCAGTTATTTCTGATCAGCTGTGAATGTGTAACTCTGGAAGCCGAATGTTTTACATCAACAATAACCTCAGAGCAGCATACAGCCGCCACGCACTCACTCACCTGGGTTGAAGAGGACAATTGCTCGGAGGCACCCCAGCTCTGTCTTATCCATCTGCATGTCTCGCATTTTGGACACTAGTTCTGTCAGGACACTGAGCAAAGAATAAAAAGTTTGTTTGAAAGGCGTTGTGACAGGCAGAGTGCACAAGTATGACTTGTAAATTCATATTACCGTTAACAGGGAATAGGAAGTAAACTGGCACCATGAAGGAAACAGAATATCATTTATTTGGGCTTTCTAAACAGCAAAACATTTTTATTTGCCTCAATGAGCTCTATAAGAAGCAAACTCAGAATGAACTGGCCTCATGCAATCTGTCCTATTGCTGCCTCTTCTTTTTCTTTCTTATCATGGTTTTACAGTGTATCACTGCTGACAGGATGTGAACTCAAAGACTGAGAGATGTGCAAAGCTGTGTTATAACAGAGATTATTCAGATGAAATTTCCATCTCAGGCCCAAATCTTTTCTGTCTACACAAAGCTATTTACAATGAAAATGATCATCAACCATGTTGGTAGAACCTATTGTTTCCGCAATGATATCAAGAAACAGAACTTGCACAAATGTTTCTAAAAAGCTCTGTCATCTGCAAGCTCTGCACCCTTTAACCCCAGCATTCAATACAGCTGACACTGAGAGATGGAACAGTGACATCCTACCGATCAAAGATGGCTCCTACACCTGCACTGTGCGCACTGTTCCGGTGTACGTGAAGACCGGTGGCCAAAAGGATCCCATCTTTAACAGCTATTGACCGATGTGAGAAGGAGGCGATAAGAAGTTCATTCCAACCTGCACAAAGACAATAAATAAGGCGATTTAGGTCTGAAAGTTCATTGTTTTCTATTCAGCAGCAAAGCATACTCTTGTCTATTTTGATGTTGTCTATTTCCCTGCTTGTCTATTGCTTTCTTGGTACAATCCTAACTGTATTCAAGGACCAACATTATGATGTACCTTATTCTATTGCCCTATGTTGTCCTGACATGCCCTAGGATATCTGTCCTACGTATCTGTATTTCTTCAATAGAAAGTTGTAATCACATATAAAATAACAAAGAGTAAACAATATAACAAATACTCTACAAACATTTAGTGTAAGTTATGTAAGTCATTTTGACTCCTTAGATAAATAGCAGATTTCAGACTGGGGATCACATGACCTGCAACAGCCTTATTTAAATACTGCTTATTCACTACCCCATCCTATGTGGATAACATTGATAAATACTGGCAGCACCGTGGAATAGTGGTTACTAGGGATGCACCAATACCGGTATTTTGCTATCAAGTAAGAGTACCGATATTTCGATACCGAATACCAAGTACCGGAATGTCCCGTTCAGGAAGCCAGGCGGCGTTTAATGACTCGCCACCTGGCTTCCTAATTAGCTGGGTTGCCGGGCAGCGTGTAAAGACTCGCCACCTGGCTTTCCGGTGAGCAGGGAAGCCGTTCCCATGCTTCTCGTCACTAGGTGACGAGAGATCATGGGGCCAGCTTCCCGGCCAATCAGGAAGCTGGGCATCATGTAATGACGCACTGCCCGGCTTCCTGATACCGTAAGTATTGGGCTAGGCATCGGCACCGATACTAGTATCGGTATTGGTGCATCCCTAGTGGTTACCACTCCTGCATTGCAACACTAGGGCCCGCAGTTTGAATACCAACAGGACACTACCTGCATGGAGTTTGTACGCTTTCCCTGTGCTTGTGTGGGTTTCCTCCCAGTCCACACTCCAAACACATGCTGGTAGGATAATTGTCTCCTGTCTAAACTGGCTCTAGGATGTGTCTGTATGCATGTGAGATAAGGACCTAAGATTGTAAGCTCCTTGAGGCCACTGATGTGAATGTACTGTAATAAATGCAGCATTGGTGTCCCTAGATCAATTCCTGCTAAGCAAGTGAACATGTTAAATGTTTTTCTTACATTGCTTGCCTTAAAGTAATATTTGATGTGACTTTCAAATTTTTTACAGATTTGCTCCAACATTTATTTTAGTTGAATTGAATATGGAGATTTGTTAGACTGACCACTAGAGGGAGCTCTTAGTGCAGTCCCGATGTATCTCAGCTGCTGAGAAAAGATATCACATTTGTATCACACTTAGAGCATTTTCTCAGCGGGTCGGCTGACTCACTGACTTGTATTATAAGGAGGAGAAGTAAAACACAACCACTTAGTGGCACTGCAAAGCAAGAAGCCAAACCTACATATGTAATAAACAAAGATGGCTGTCTCCATACACATATAATTATATATGGAAACATGTTTTAAGAAAACAACTATACAGGTGAAACTCGAATAATTAGAATATCGTGCAAAAGTAATTGCAGTAAGTGCTGCAAAAGGGGCCCAAACCAAGTACTGAGTACATATCCATGCTTGTACTTTTCAGAGGTCCGATATTGTTCTATGTACAATCCTTGTTTTATTGATTGCATGTAATAATCTACTTTTTTGAGGTTGTGGATTTGGGGTTCTTGGGGTTTTCATGAGCTGTAAGCCATAATCATCACAATGATGACAAATCACGGCTTGAATTATCTTGCTTTGCATGTAATGAGTCTATCTCATATATTAGTTTCACCTTTTAAGTTGCATTAGTGAAATAAATGAACTTTGCACGATATTCTAATTATTCGAGTTTCACCTGTATGCTACCGAGATTATTTATGTCAGCCTGATTTAGCAAGTTATCTAAAATACACGTAGAAGACTGTATATCCCCTTTAGGCCCCCACAGAATCCTGGTTCAGTCGCAGAGCGGACCTGTCACTTTTTATCTCTTGATGACCAGCTGAAGCATCACGCTATTTTCACATTAAACTAAGCCAGCAAATACCAGCGTGCTTCTATATCGACAGGCAGCTCTCGGGAGACTCTCAGCTGCCCGCGCTTTTGTAACAGAATAAACAATTTAAACGTAGAGCCATTTTCTCACATCTTCAGCTCACACCAAGGCGGCTATAAATAACTCGCAACTCCGCTAAAAGACCATCGACATACGAGCCGGCATAAAGTGTTACAGTCATCCTGGATGGCACAAAATAAAGGCTGCGTTTGATTTTATGCTTTTAAGATGCCATAAAAAGGAAGGAAGAGACAAGCCACCCTATCGGCATTTGCTCTGCCCTTAAGCTGTGTTTCATCTCTCGTTAGATGATGCATGAGTGGAGGCAGCCTCTGCGCTTAGCTAGATGTTGGTCTGTTAATGTTTCATGCGTGCTCCATCCCCAGAGCCCGTTCCTGCCGCTCAATAATACATGAAGTCGCTAGTTAAAATACTTTAGGGAAGTTATTTCAAGCACTGGCCAGAGCTGAGCAGAACTCGGATCTGGGCTCACTGCCACTCTTCAAAAACAATGGTTCTGGTCACATGTCTTAAAGTGACCAGTCACCCATCATGGATTATTCGCACTTTCTGGTAGATGCTGACAAATTGAAAATTCTCACCAATTTCTTATCCCTCTGGGACAAAAATCCTGATTTCGCTCTTTACACTATAGAGGATGACAGAAGGTCTGCAATTTACAAAACAGAATTTCCAACTCCCAAAAACAGTGCCAATGACTCTTTTAGAGCCACTTCTCTGTGCCATGTTCAGCATTTTGTGGGTTATAAATTGCTGTTGTACATTCAGGCACGTAGTTGACGTAAAAATACAAAGCCCATTAAAGCTTCAAAAAAAATAGAGCTGTACTAAAACAATGGCTACCTGAATCTTGGGGAGGTTAAAGAAAAAACGATTCTTAACCCTTGCTGGGGGGCTACCCCCTCACTGGAAGGGTTAAGTGCCTGTTTTCCGCTAGGGTGTAAAATAACAAAGTTATACTCACCCAAACCTTGGAGTCGGCTGGTAGCCCCACAGCAAGGGTTAGGAATGTTTCCCGTTTTTGCGTGATCATTTTCTTCTAGGGTGTAAAATAACAAAGTCATACTCACCCAAACCTCATAGCCGGCTAGTAGCCCCACTGCAAGGGTTAAGAATAATGTTCTTCTTTAACCTCCCTGGCGGTATGATTATGTCAGGAATTTTGTACCAAAAGCGGTACATTGTTTTGCATGGAAATTTGGTGTTATCTGTTGACTTGAGGATGAATTCCAGGCAAATATACACTTTCTGCTTAAAGATTTGTAATTTTGGCAGTTCTAGGATTTACACAGCCCTACCAGACAGTGTAGACAGTTCAGTGACCTCACTTTTGTTTACTGCAGTTAAGTACTACATCTTGGTCACCTCCCAGCCTGTGACTGGAAAATGAAGGGACAGCAGCAAACTGATGAAGTCATCTCTCTCCATTTGTGGACCTGTTTCTTGTCATCACATGTGCATGCAGTAAAGCCTACAGCCCTTGACACACTGTACGAGAAGCGGCGAGTAGCAAAGGGAAGTGGTAGCGCGCAGACCTTCGCGTGCAGTGTGTCGTGCAATTTGTGATCTGGCATGTCAGCTTGGAGAGCTAGCATAGCTGAGCATACCGAGATGAAAATGTTCGACGGCCAGCGGGCTCTTCACTCATACAGATAGTGTAAGGACCCTCTGTATGCACCGTGTGCAGCCCCTGAGTCACCTATAGACATTGAAGGGAATTTGACAAATTCTGGAGCAAATGTGCACGGCAACCAATCGGCTTCTCTCTTCAGTCGAGGTTTGAAATTGAGAAATAGAAGCTGATTGGTTGCCATGCACAGCTGCTCCAGAATTTGATCCAGTTTTGATAAATTCGCTTCAATGTGTACTACCCACTGTGTCACCTATATACAGGGGGGAATTTACCAAAACTGGAGAAGGCAGAATCTAGAGCAGTTGCCCATGGTGACCAATCAGCTTCTGTCACTGACAGGAAGCAATGATAGGGAGCTCAAATAATGAATATGGCTGCCTGCAGGATATGTCTGTCTCTCAGAACCCTGCTGTCAGAGAGCAGAGGATGAATGAAGTGCACTCACCTGCTCTCAGCAGTATTACTTGGTCATCCAGAGGCAGCTCTGAAAAATGGGGGATCCTCTTTGCCCATTCTACCAAGGTGAACAGCTGCTTGTCTGCAGCTTGGCAAATGTTGGTGACCGGGTCGCTGGGCTGCAGGAAAGGAATATTGGGAAATGTTATCAGTGGAAAAATCTGATATTTCCTAAGAGCTGCATAACCAATCACTTATAAAACAGGACTGTCATTTGTGTAATGTAATGTGTAGTGCATATGCTGACTTTCGGGTCGGTGGTTCTGTCATTTGTAAACTGATTACTTTCTGTAAATTGTGCTTCATTCCCTGAAATTCTGAAAGAACCTGTTTAAAAACATTTAAACCTTTTGGTGAAAATGTTACACATTGGGCAATTCATTTTATGTGTCCTTATGTGGCATCAAGCCAATTTCTTTTGTGTAACTTCTTCTATATAATTTATTATTGCTGCTCTGCGTTCTGGATATTAAAGGAGAACTATGGGGTCAGTGTTTTTCCCCATAGTTCTCCTTAGGGTAACGGGAGGACACAAACTAGCGTCCTCCCGTCACCCTAGGCTCAGTATACCGCGAGCTGTAGCTCGCAGTATACTGAGACGCCAATTGTACCGGGATCCGCCCAGCCAGACCTGCCAGACTGACAGCTGGCTCTGCCTATCTAGAGGCAGAGCCAGCTGTACCCGCCCCCTCCCCGTCCATTCCGCCAGTCAACGCTGGCGGATCGGAGCGGGGAGGGGGGGATCCAGCCCCCCCCGTCACGGCAGAGAGCCGTGTCAGGATCGAGAGGTGAGCGAACGCCGGTATGTGTTCGCTCACCTCCCAATCTACTGAGCCGACCTGTGACAGTCTCATTGTCACAGGTCGGCTA